>NC_060280.1:6999550-7271372 GCF_021613505.1 Equus quagga
CACACACTAAAACAGAAGGAGCACTGCGGAAATTTCTAGGTTCTTGTTTTGGTTTCCCTCTGTGGCCTTAGGCAAGTCTCAGTCACTTTAGACCTCAGTTTTCTCATCTCTAGAATGAGGGCTTCAGATGAGAACACAGCTTCGCATTCACGGCATGCTTCCCAATAACAGGCTCTTTGCAGTACACTCCACAGTGACACCAAACATGTCAGACGCAATTGCAGCACAATCACTACCTATGGAGTCTGCTATGATGTCTACCCATGATGTCTGCTAGTGTTCAGGAAGGCCCTCTCAGGGTACACTGCTTACTTGCTCGACCTTCAGCTTGTGGCTGAACAGAATGGTCTACTTTCGATATCTCTTTGCCTCCTATAATCATGAAGCAAAGTTCTTAGATGTCCCGGCAAACACGTGCCCTTTCTCTGATGCAGACTTAACATAATCCATGCCTTTTATTTCCCCTTAGCAGCAAATCATACCCGGTTCTATGATCCACTCCACTGACAGACATCAACACACATTCACAGATTTATACACATCAATAATCTATGGCAAAATATATATCTTTTTCATGTAATGGTGAAAATTTGATGGCACAACTATGAAGAGTTTATGACAAAATATGTGCGAACTAGTTGAGGCCAGACGATCTGTAAGGTTGTTTACAAAACCGGCTCAGTAGCACATCCCTTTCATGTGATGATTCTTAAGACATAACAGTTGGGCATCTATATTGGTGGTTCCCAAACTGTTCTCCATACTAGAAAGAAAAACCTCAATGTCATCTTTTTTCTCTTAATTTTTCCAAATTTTTGCAGCTTTTATAGATTGTTAATAGATGACGAAATGGATTAACAAGTAGAAAATAAAGTTTTAGAACTTTTATATCAACCCTGCTCATGTAGTTTGAAAGCATCCCCTTTTGTTCATTGACACCTGTGCTCAGGGCTTTGATTTGGTCTTATGATTTATGCACTATAAATGCAATTAAATTTTAAATATATGTACAAGTTAAGTAGCTAAATATATACTTTTGTGCTAAATCATATTCTATATGATAAAATTAAATATCATAATTTTCCTTGGTGCTCACCAAAGTGCATGGCACCATCCAGGCGCTCTGCCACCAAAACACTTTTGAAAGAACCAGCCTAGTTACCACGTAACTCTCATTACTTCTCCTGCTTCTTCTCTTCTTTGCTAATCTTTTCTTTCTTTTGGATGATGACTGTCATTCTCAAGAATTTTGTGTCACCAATTGATTTGTATCCAAGTTTTCATTTATTCTCTATGTCTCGATCAATCACATTATACAAAGATTTCATGAAAATGATAAAAACAACATAGTAATAGTTGCAAAGGCTAACCCCTCTTGAGCACTTTCTGTGCTCCAGGAGCTAGGGTAAACTCTTTTCCTAGATGAATTCATTCAGTTGTTACCACAACCCTCTCTGGTATGTTCTATAAGTAGTCCTATTTTCTACCTGAGAAAACTGGAGGGAAAGGATATGCAATTCACCCAAGAGCGCACCACCAACAAGTGTTACATGATATTAAAGTTGACTACAAAATATCATTTCTCTCACTGTCCTTGAAAAGCAGAAGTTACTTCTCAAACTCCTTAACTGCCATTATTCACTCTTTCCTTTATAGACACTTAGAACTTTGTTTAAAAATTTTGTAGTTCTTATTTATCCAATTTTGTCTCATATGTAATTATTTCTGTACATGACCAGATTATGAGAACATGCATTTGTAACTAATAGATTATTTTATTGCTCTGATGCCTTATGCAATAACCAACTCATTGCAGGCACACTTTTAATGCGTGATAATGAGAACATCAAAGACATTTCTAAAGGTTATGAACACAAGTTCAAATGGATTTTTGGGTTTTCCAGAGAAGAAAACTTAATATTAAACATTATCTGTTTAACCAGGCTACTTAAATTATTTAGCCCTATATATTAAAGGGATTTTCCTCTAGAAGTCAGTCCAAAACAGGCGCACGCATGCGCACCCCATGCAAACACTCTTGTAACACACATGAGAAAACATCATTTCATGAGAGCCACATCCCCTCAGTGGTGTCAATGATTTTTGCTTCCTGGTTGGGAGGTCAAGTTCTTTCTTTCAATTACATGGAGTTTGGTGTGGGACAATTGCACAGTTAAATCATAAAATGTTTGAGGGGTCTCTTTCATTAGTTATAGGGAAAATTTAATCCACAAAAGTAATCCCGAAATGTGTCATTTTAAAAACTGCCATCAGAAATAGGCACATAAGGTCCAGAATTGAAATCTGGAAAATCAAAACATTTTCTTGTTAATATCTTCTTAGCCTAGAAAAGACATTTCTCTAATTCGATTACACAGAATGGTGCAATTCTTATCACAAACGAATGTCTGTAAGGTCATACAAAGGTGTGTGTGGGACAACACTCACTGTGTGCAGGGCTTGAGAAAACAAACCCAGGTCACCTCTGATCAATTGGGGGGGTTAAAGTAAGACTGCTTCCTACATCAAATTTATCTGCTTAAAAATAAAAGTCTTGGATGCTTATTGTGTCCTTATTGTGGCTCTTATCTTTCCTTTATCCTGTACATCAACTTGACTCTGTGGTTAGGTTAAGGCACAGAGTGAATAGGAGCCTGGGGCATCTTCAGTATATAGTATTGTCTAAAAATAGATTCCACAGTAAACAGGTGGTGTGACTGCTGATCAGAGGGCCCAGGAGAGACCTCTGAGGTGACTCCTATTGGGAAGACTCTAACCGACCGTCTGCTTAAAGTTCTTGCTTGACGGAAAACCACCAGAAGTCAGAAGACCTTCACTCCACCCCTGCCATGTTCCTCTCCCCATTAAGTCATTTAAAACTCAACAAACCAAAGGCATCAAGAGGAGAATCACAGCATAAAGGAACAGAGGTTCAGCGGACGAAAGCACAAGCCTTCTCCAGCACGCCATGGGGCCCTTTTCAGCAAGCACTTCTAAAGAGTTTCTCACCCTACCATTCCTTTCAATGCCTACACTACTTCTTTCTGAAGTGAATTGCTGCCTGCCTTGGAACAGCAATTTAATACTTCTACAGAATGAGGCTGCTTAAAAAGTACAGCCATTCTATTCTGAAGCTATTAAACCAAGACATCTGTTTGCTTTCCTTGCCCACATTTATTTATGCACAGGTTAAACGGATTTCTGTATTAGCCACATTATTCATAACATTAACTTGAATTTTTTGAATTTACATGTGCTTTCTAAATAGGAGAGACAATAGATCAGGAAATTAAACCGCTCTCTTTAACCCTGTGGGGTTTACCAGTAAAACAGAGAACCATCTTTGGCTATTGTTGAAGCTGAGCATTTAGCTTTCTTTCAGGACAGATGAAGTAAGTCTGATTGAGGGGCATCGATGTTATTCACTATGGTGAAAATGATGGAATTTTTGTGCTTCAGAATCTGAAGTTGCTATAAAAAAAAAGGTGGGGATGAGGAGCAGACAAAAACAGAAAGCTGTTCACAAATACCTATTTAGAAGGCAGAATGTTTTTGAGCTTTCATCTCTGTGAGTAGAATACCATTACATAGGAACTCTGCTTCTTCAGGTGCACCATTTGTTTTAGTGAGCACATTGCTTTATCTTAATACAAAACTGAACTTTAGACCTATTAGAAAGATAGCAGCAAGGTATTAAAAGAGCTATGCCCAGAGCAGAGACATTGAAACAAATGCATTTTTGCATCAAGAGTCTCAGATCCACCTTCCTCACACTTCAAAAAGAACTTGACAGTTAAAAACAAGTGATAACACCCAAAGGCTATAGGAAAATCTAGCAAGTGCCAACCCTCTGCTAATGCGTTCAATGCAATCTAAGCACGTGCAATGCCATTTGCTTCACAAACAGGACCACTGAGTAAGAAATTAAGTCAACAGAAGTCTTTGGCTTGAAAGCCCACTGTCACAGGTGGTCATGGCTGAGCTACACATTTTTTCTTAGCAGGATAATAAGCTCACCTCTACTCATGCAACTGTTCTCACAAACCTGTTCAGTTTAGGTTCTAACCAGCATATTAACTGTAAGCCTACAAGAACCCTTAAATATGAGAAAGAGAATGGCCTTCTGTTAGACTCCATTAAAACATAGTCTCTTCTCACAAAACGACATCTTGATAGTACCAAATTCATTTTGAGATTTGCTCACTGTCGCAAGGTAATCTGGGTATCCAGTAAAAGAAACTGCTACAGAGTAATCACAATAGCAAAACATACCACTGATTATGAAAAGTTTGACTTTTTCAAGCCCAGCATGCTCTTTTTGTTGAGTCGGCAAGAGGCAAAATTTAAAGAAGATCCGTCACACTTTTCACATACGAGCAATACTGCAGAAGTTTCATATCTAAACTAGGTATGACTAATTCTAGTTTTTTTTGTAATAAATGTGTTGACTACTTAAAAAAGATTATGCTTATAAAAATTAATACTTTCATAGAAGGGCTAATGATGGCTCTTTGTCTGTTTTATATAACCAACACTAAGACTCTGGAGGCTGCAGTCTATGGAGCTTTCTGAGTCACTTAAATTATAACATCCTTATAAAGCAAATGTACTTTTAGAAGATTTTCACTGTCTTTAAAGATCACTGTGGGCTGGGTTTCCACTGTTCAAATATTTATTATTTTATGCATATGTTGACAAGCATCTACTTAAGTGCCCAAACTTTGAGAACTTCCTTTTTCTAGAATACTCCACAAGTAATTACTAAAGCATAACACAAGAGTTCAGCACGAGTGGCAAGACTCTTCAAAGGATAACTGTGATGCACAATTTGCACTGAGTTGCTTAGAGCTGACCACAACTAATGACATGGGTTCTGTAACTGGAGCAAGTATTATGACACTGGGAGGCAAAGTGATTTTAAAACCATCTGCATTTCGTAAACTAAAGTGACAAGTAACCCTTGGAGAAAATCATGACTACAACTCACATCCCATTTTAGTCGGGGAAAGTCACCTGGGCTCTGTTTGCAAGGAAAGACTAAGTTCATCACCTACGGGGGTGCCAAATCAAACGGTCCTCACACTGGAGGGAAAGTCTGGTTACAAGAGCCTGAAAGAGAGTGTGTAGACGAGGAGTGGAATCGTGAAGATTACTGCCCTGATTGTTCATAGATGAGTTTTCTTCATCCTTCTCAATTTCAGAATTAGATAGAACCCTATTTTCTCCCTTCATTTTCCATCAGAGGCACAGATAATGTTTCCATTCACATAGATTTGAAAAGATCCTCATCCTGTGTGGGTTATTTTATTTTATAGTAGCCAAGGGAAAGAGGTTGCTGCCAATATGATGCTAAGGGATGCAGAAGAAAGGCTTAGTCCCGGGCAGTGAAACAGTACACCTTTGTGCTGCTCTTGTGGGAGAATGCAAGCCCATCACCAACTTTGGGACTTGATCAACAGCGAGAGTCACAAAACTCCTTTCAATCACTGCCTTTTAAACCTCCACTAAAAACAGCTTCTCTGTGTGGGGCTTAAACTCCCCTCTCTGGCCACTGACCAGTACAGTGCCTCTTTGTTTCTGACGAGGCTCTCTGCATCAGCACCCTGAGGGGGCCGTCTAACTTTTAATCACCTTGTGTGCTCTTTAACTAGACCTGTTCACAAGGCGGCCAAATGAAGTTGCCTACCACTAAGCCTACTCAAAACACTGAAACAGGCCACTTCCCAAGTCCGGGAACTTTGATGCCAGGCTTATCGTCTTCCGGGAGTCCTGGTTTTTCTCTGGTTCCCTGTACCTTAACATCAGACACTCTTGGGGGAGGAGGTAAACTCTGTGGTTATTAAGACAGCTCCAATGTAAAGACAGTGCCTGGTGACAATTCCTTCCGTCTATCCGTCTATCTCCTTTCCTTATTTTGGTCTGTTACGGCGTGTTATCTGTTTGCTACTAGTAGGGGTGGAGGGAAGCACGCTGTATTTGGAAGGGAAAGCTCTCGGTCCTGTCACTGGGAGCAATACCGAGACTTTCTCCAAGGGCTGAGAGAACTAGAAAACGGCTCTACTCTGCAGGAAGGATGTCAGAGTCCGAAACACAGAGGGACCCTCTAACTTAGGCGGGGGATGTAAACAGCTGAAGTGTCTGTCCTTGGCCCCCACAGGTGACCTGCAGTAGTTCCAACCTGCCGGCAGCGCCCCTTGGCTCAGAGCCCTCGCGCTCCTGGACTCACCTGGTGCTGAGGATCAGCGCCGGCAGCAGAGGCAGCAGGTACAGCGCCGGGCTGAAGTGCATGCTGTCGCCTGAGGGGGCCTCCTTCCCTCGCTGCCTTCGCTCTCCCTCCTCCTCTGGGTCTTGTCGCTCGGTTCTGGCCCCGGCCAGCGATGAGCCCTCTCCAGCAGCGGACGGAAGGAAACGGACAAATGGACGGACGCCGCGCGAAGGCAAGCACTGAGCGCGGGGAGTATCTTCGGGAGTGATGTCACCGGCGAAGCGAGCCCTGCCCGGGATCGTTCGGCGCCGCCGCTCCCGAGCCCGGAGGGCGCGTTGTCACTCGCGCTGGAGGCGGCGCGGGGAGAGGGAGGGGGCGCCCAGCGAGGGCCCCGCGCGCTCGGGTCACCGGGCTGCGCTCTGGTCCCCGGCTGCACACCCGCCCGAGGCTGATCGTTTATCCCGCTTCTTTCAAGGAAGGGAGGGGCGGGACCGAGTCGAGGAGAGAAATCTAATCCTCCAGTGTTGAACCGGCGTGCTCAGCAGGAGGTGAGAACGAATTCACTGGGAAAGACGATCAGATGCTCAGAGTCGCAGGCAGGTGTCCCGCACCTGATTAAACAGTGTTTGGAAGAACCTCGTTCTGGAGAGAGTGTTTAAAATATTCTAATTAGAAATGCATAGTAATTCGCCTGGTGCGGCTGGAAGGACAGCAGGAGTGAGCAGCGCCCAGAAATGCACCGTGAGCCCTAATGCCATTGCAAGCTTCTTAGTCCGCAAACACGGACTATAAGAGGTGTCAGGACAGTTAAGACGTCTGCTGCTTCTGGGCTTTGAAGATTTCTGATCTTCCTCTCATTTCAATCTGTCGGTTTGTACCAGCAGCTGGCAGTGGGATTGGAGATGATGGCCCAATTTCACTCACCTGAACGGCTCCTTTTCTTCAGGTGTGGAAACAACTGAGAAATTCATCAAGATGGCAACAGTAATTAACTCAGAGTGGTGGGATCGGAAGGCAGAAGGTTTGATGTGTCGTTTAATTTTCTATATTTTCCAAATTTTATATAGTGAACATCTGAGATTTAATAAGCTTTATTTTAAAAAATTAATTAGGAAAATTCAAAACACAACTCTAATACGAAAGATTTTGCAGAAGCAATTCTGGAAAATAGCACCAACTTCGTCTACTGAAATGTTCAATTCTAGGATCTTTACAACATGCTACTTTTTTTATATTCTAGCAGGATATCCCAGTTAAATAAATGTTTATGAAACACTTCTTCACCCATTATTTCATTTGAACAAGAACCATTCTAGAGAAATATAAATTAATATTATCCTTATTATAGAGGAGACTGAAAACCACCAAGATCTGAGCCAGATTTTTTTTTTTTTTAAACAAAGAACTGTGTTCTTCTAAATCTTAAGCAAACGTTGCCTGGAACATCAACTCTGGCACAACTAGCCCAGTGATTAACACAAAGTTGATGTTCAGTAGAGGGTAAAGTGCACCCGAAACCCTATAGGGCGAAGGGCAGGCGGTCTCCAGGAACTCCTATCCAGAGGGTACAGCTCATATCCCATTTTTTCAGGGACAAGGCATTTACAGTAAAGTTTAGATGAAGCATCTTCTTTAATCTAATTTTTGAAGACATTGCTTGTAGGAAAAACACAGGCTTTTCTTATAAAGGTTTATTTTAAGAAGGATACAAGTTTAAAGAATTAACCATCTAATTTACTGATTTGTTTTTGCTTTTCCTTTTAACGGGATTAAAGTTTAAGACATTCATACAGAACAGATATTATTTTTTAAACCCCAGTCTGTAAAGTAGCTGAGTAATAACTTTTGCAAACTGGATACCAGCCCCTTAGGCAATAGTAAGATCCACAACAGATACAACTAGGCACGTGCAAATCAACTCACTTGTGAATTGCATGTCATTTACAAAGAAAAATTGCGCTACACTTTGCTGAAACAGAACTGGGACTCCAAAGGAAAATGTGTATTTCAGTTGCTCCTGTGAGAATTGTTTAAGATAGATTTCTTGCTCAGTGTGGAAAGTAATCATGTGAGTTGAACACCCAACAAAGACCTAAGGCTACTAAGTAATAAAAAAAGAATGTGTCTACTAGGAAATACTCATATTTGTAGAACACGTTTTTGTTTACATAGCAAGTTTGAGTTCATTATCTTCTGTTGTAATTATAGGAACCAATTGTGATAGTCATTTCTATGATTCTCCTCTTTTGCAGTTGAGTTGACAGATTCAGAGTGGTTAAGTAACTTGCTCAAGGTGACTCAGTAAATTATGTAGTGGAGATGGCATTTGAATTCAGTCTGCATCACTTTAAAACATTTGTTTTCTTGAGGAAAAGTTTTGGATTTTTTTATACGTATGTAAGAGAAGACTTTCCTCAACCTGCACTGTATTGCTTTTTATTAGATGTACAACGTAAAACAAGAGTCAGACTACTGTGGACTGTCAACCAAGAAAGGGAAGTATCAGAATGAACTTTGTTTAGAGTGAGTCTCACGGTTGTGTTGTGCCTCTGTATTGGATACCAATAAAGAACCAACAAGCTTTGTTGTTGTTTGTGCATTTTCTGCAGAAAAAAAGATATCTAACTTAGGAGGGCATGAGAGCATCAGGCAAGCACATCTTGGAAGGGGAGCCTAAGTGAGATTTTGGAAACTCCTGCAGACTTAGAGGATTGAAGTGTTATATTCTGAATTCAAGTATCTATCTGCCTCCAGCAGAAGTCTTTTCTTCTTGGGGAATTACAACACTGTAAGTCTCCCCGACCCATGACATTCTGTCCACACTGTCACGGGAAAACTCAAATCCAGAATTGGTTTTCTGGCTGCAGAAAGTTGGTATGTGAATTGGTAAGATACAGCAGTGCAGACAGAAGCTTCACTGAACTGAAACCACTTGTCCTATGCTGAGTTCGAACAGCAAACTCAGCAAAAGCTGTTTGTAGTAACTATACACAAGTCTGGACAAACGACACCAGGAAAGTCCATGCAATTACACTAAGGGGCTAGTCCCCATGAGTTGCTGGGATTGGGAGACATAGAGACTATTTTTTTAAACAGCTTTATTGAGGTTTAATTCAGGTACCCCAAACACCATTTTAAAGTGTATAATTCAGTGTTTTCAATATATTCACAAGGTGACGAAATCATCACCATTATCTAATTTCGGAACATTTCTATTACCTCCAAAAGAAATCCCAAACCCACTAGCAATCACTCATCATTCTCTTCTTTCTCCCTTCTCCCCTTCATTGGCAACCACTAATGTAATTAGTGTCTACATGGATGTGCCTAATTCTTGATATTTCATATAAATTGAATCATACTATATGTGGTCTTATGTGACTAGTTTTTTTCATACTAATGTTTCAAGGTTTATCCATGTTGTAACATGTATCAGTACTTCTTTCCTTTTTATTGCTGAATAATGTTCTATTGTAGAGATATACCGCATTGTGTGCATCCATTCATCAACTGAGGGACATTAGAGTTGTTTCCATGTTTTGGCTATTATGCGTAATACTTCTGTGAACATTCATATAGAAGTTCCAGTGTGAACATCTGTTTCCACTTCTCTTGGGTATATACCTTGGAGAGGCCTGGGAGAGGAATTGCTGGGTCATATGATAACACTCCGTTTAACTTTTTTTAGAAACTACCAAACTATTTTCCAGAATAGTTGTACCATTGTACATTCCCGTCAGTAATACCTGAGAGTGTCAATTTCTCTACATCCTTCCCAACACCCGGTATTTTCAGTTTATTTGTTTCTATTATTATTATAGCCATCCTAGTGGATATGAACTGGTTTCTCATTGTGGTTTTGATTCATGTTTACCAGATTGTTAGTCATATTGAACATCTTTTCATGTCCTTATTGGCCATTCATAAACAATTTTTGGAAATATGTTTATTCAAATTCTTTCCTATTTTAATTGAGTCATTTGTGATTTATTTCTGAATTATAAGAGTTATTTATACATTCTGAATACAATTCCTTTATTGGATATATGATTTGAAAATGTTTTCTCCCAATCCATGTGTTATCTTTTCATTTTCTTGATGGTGTCACTTTCAACATAAACACTTTCAATTTTCATGAGGTCCAATTTATCTCTTTTTTACTTTTGTCATTGGTCCTCTTGGCATCTAAGAAGGCTTTGCTTCATCTGAGATTATGAAGATTTATGTCTATACTTTCCCCTGACAGTTTCTTGTTTTAGCTGTGATCCATTTGGAGTCAGTTTTTGTGTATGGTGTGAGATAGGGGTCCAGCTTAATTCTTTGCATGTGGGGATCTGGTTGCCCTAGCATCATTTGTTGAAAAGGTTATTCTTTCTCCTATGTAATTGCCCTGTTATTTCTTCTTTCTCAGGGTAGTATGTTTTCATAATTTCTGCATTTATTTTTTTATACTTTTATATTCTAAACTCTGATATCCACCACAGTTTCATCCTTGATCCTCCTCTTTTAAAACTCCATATTTTTCTTCCCATGATGAGCTTCTATAAACTTCCCGTGGTGAACATGTTCTTATAGTTTTTAATATCGCCACTATTGTATAACTCTAAAAATGTGCCTGCAGCCTAGACTTCCTCACTGAGCCCTTACTTAGGTTTCCCTTGGGTGCCTCAAAGTCAAACTCAACCACACTAAACATTTGTTCTTCCTCTCTGTCTGATCATCCTTCCGTTTACTTCCTCTTATCACCGTCAACTGAGTCACTCAAGTTACAAACCCAGGAGTCGTCCGTTGCTTTTATCTTTCACTTCTCCCACGTCGGGTCAATCAACAAGTCCTAAAGATTTTACTTCCTAAGTATTTCTTTATACCAATCATCCCACCCCTATATTAAACCTATCTCCAGGGCTCTATTTGGAGTCCATCATCTTTTGATTCTGAAGTGTGTTCCCTACTCTCAGATGTATTTCCCTCGAATCCATTCCCCCAGTATTCTGCTTAAAATGCAGTTATCTTATTGCCTTAAAGCTCCTAAGAAATTACTCTCAATAATATTTTCAGTACGTGTCTCTTCTCTGTTCTTTCTTTAACTTCCATGATGCACTCCAAACAGAGTAACAGAAGTTTTCCCTGACAATAACTTCACAGTTTTTGTTATTATTCCTTCTTCTTAAAGTGTGCTCTCACTCACCTTACCTGGTCCTTCCTTTAATCATCTAAAACTCACCAAGGCCATCACCTCTTTCTAGAATACTTTCCTTAACTAATCTGCACCACAAACTAGGTGAAGTCTCCCTTTTCTGAGTCTTATGATGTGCTAGATTGCCTTGATATTACACCTATCATATTATTTTGTGATTATATATTTCTGTTTCCCACTACACTATAAATATATTAAGAATAGGAGAGGGACATTTCTCACTCTTCTTGGTGCTAAGGTGAGGATATTGTGAAAATTATAGTTTGATTTATGTATTTCCTAAGCCAATCACTAATTTTATTGAGAAAACAGTAGACCTGGGGGTTGAAGACCTAAAAGAAAAGAAAGTTTTTTCATTGAAAATACATTTACTGTTTTCATCCTCACTGTTTTATTGTTGCTAATGAAAACTATCTACAAGGAAATGCCCTCTAATAAGGCCAATTATCTCTTTTTCCCCTTTTTACCAAATACACTCTAAGAAAGAGAAGAGAAATATAAGGCTAATACAAGTGATTGTATCCCATACAAAAACAAAAACAACAGACAAAAAACAAAAGAAAAAACCCCAAATCCTATACTCTCTAATTCTTTTGAGCCAAGTCACATGCATTGAATGGCTTTGACTGGCTGAATTCCCCATCTTCTTGACAAGTCATTCTGCTGATTCAGATGAGTAGTGAGAAGTCTATGCAAGAGCCCTCAGTGGGACTTCTCCAGGAAAGAAAAGGTACTCAGGTGTCTTATCTACCTTATACTTGTTGCCCTGGAAACAATCCTGTGTCCTCTTCTTTGCTGTCATCACCACGTAACTGAGTTACCCTGGGAGTAAGTCTATTCACTTGGAGAAAGAAATAGACAAACACAGTCATAAAGAAAACAATTCCTCAGTTTTCTTTTATCCAAATGCAGGGGATACATTGTAAATCTGCTTTCAGCAAACAATTATACTGGGAATTCACCAGGGTACTGAGACCTCACTGAATCCTTTTGTAAAGTGAAGTCTTCCTTTGTAAGGAGCACAGCAATGCTTTAAAGTGTACATTGTTAGGCTCTTTTTTAAAAAATATATTTTGCGGTATATTTGCAAAGGAATCTGGTCTGCCCAACTGATCTGCTAAGAGGATCGGTTAAACTTCACCTAGCTTTTGAAATGAATGGCATCCCTTATTTTCTGGGATTTAAGTATGTGTTTCCTTTTGCCACATACATTTGTTTGTCTCAGTGAATTTCTCAACACAGATAAACTTAAGACCCAATTTAGTCCGTCTTCTACGACTATCTCTCATTGTAGAACCACTGCTAAACCAAGATTTCGGAGGCATAGCTTCTCCTTACTCACAGTATTTAACATTGGACATAGGGTTTTTAAAGATATCCTCTCATCCAGCATTATATTTAACTCAAAATGTAATTAATGATGAGGATTGCGCTTCCAGGCATGAAGGAATAATGGGTGTCAGACTTGCTTTCCTACTATAAACAAATATAAAATTTGAAAAAAAATCATAAGATGACTATTTTCAGGCATTGGGAAATAGGAAGAATAGGGTCATAGAAAGAAAGCCCATCTCACACCAGCTTTCTCAAGGGAAGTGTGTTAACTACCACAGTACAGGAAGGGACAGTAGAAGGGAAACAATAGTCCTACTCAGTTGAGCAGCCAGAAATCAGAATTTTGATCTGCTAAAGGGCCTAGGATTTGTGGGAAATAGTTTCAGAGAAGAAGCTTTGCAAAAAACCTCCAAAATAATGAATGGGAGCTCATCATGGGTCCTTGGCCAACGACTGGCGTGCATGAACCCAGAGCAGACTCTGTAGGCCCAGCTCTGCTAAGCGGCAGCTGCAGTGAGGCTGGAACAGTGACACCAAGTTCTGGAACCACTGTGAAGCATGGGACTTCCCGTCCAGCCAGGGTGGAGAAGCCCCAAGAGCACTTTACAAACACCTCAAACGTTTAGCTGAGACTCCAGAAAGGCCGTGCTTTTGGAGCAAGAACCATGCCTCAGTATAAGAGATCCATCTTAGAACTAAGGACAGAACTGATACAGATGCTCCACAAAAAGAATTTTGCAAAGCCTGGCAGTATTGAAAAAGAACCCACCAGTAATTTAACTGTCTACAGAGGAAAATTCAACATCTTCCAAGGAAAGATGATGCAATCTAGAATGTCCCGAGTGTACCTAGCACAATTCCAGGCATACAGTCAAATTATTATACACATGAAGAAGTATGGAAATGTGCTTGTAATCAAGCCTGAAAGTAATCAGTGGAAACAGAACCAAAAGAAACACAGATTTGGAAATTAGGTTGACAAGGATTACATAAAAATTTAAACTATAAAAATGAACAGGAGCTGGCCTGGTTGCATAGTGGTTAAGTTCATGTGCTCCGTGTCAGAGGCCTGGGGTTTGCCAGTTCAGATCCCGGGCATGGACCTATGCACTGCTTATTAAGCCATGCTGTGGCAAGTGTCCCACATATAAAGTAGAGGAAGATGGGCACAGATGTTAGCTCAGGGCCAGTCTTCTTCAGCAAAAAGAGGAGGATTGGTGGCAGATGTTAGCTCAGTGCTAATCTTCCTCACACACACACAAAAAGAAACAAATAATTCTAAAACTGATAATACAGTATATGAAATAAAAATGCACGTATGAATACTGAAAAATGAGGGGTTAGTAAACTTGAAGACACATAAATAGAAATAATCCTATCTGGAGGAGAGAGAAAATAGTTACAGAACAAGGATTTAGTGAGCCATGGTATCATAGGAAGTTGTTTAATAAACATATATTTGGAGTTCAAGAGAGATAAGAGAGAAAGATTAAGGCATACATATTATATTTTGAAAAATGACAAAAATGCCAAATATGTTTTAAAAACATAAATTTACATTTTTGAGAAGTTCCGCCAAATTTAAGCAGGATAAATCCAAAAAGAACCACACTTAGATATATCATAGTCAAATTGCTGAAAAGTGAAAGAACAAAATAGGAGTACCAGATACAAAGGAATCTCAAGATTAATGACAGATTCTCACAGAAACAATAGAGTGGAGAAGGCAATGGAATCGTATCTTTAAGATAATGTAAAACTGACAATGCAGAGTTTTGTTTATAAAAATATGATTAATTGTGACAGTTATTTTTATTTCTAATCAAATGATGGCTAGGAAATCATCTACCCATCCATCCATCCACCCATCTATCCATCCATTCAACCAATATTTATTGAGAGCATCCTAATCAATTTTACTAGTTAATCACTGATGACATGAGAATTCCAGCATAGCTGAAATTAGTATGAATGTGTAATTTCAAAATAATTGTATAAGTTTTCTGAAAGAGTAGACAAAAGTTACCATTCAAGGGGTCTAACTCAGCTTTTGCAGTCAAAAGATCTTCTCAGAGAAGGTAACACTTATATCAATCATGGAGGACAAGAAGGAGTTTACTAGGCAAAAAAATGAGTGTCAGGTTTGGTCCAAGGGCGTAATAGAGCTCTGGCTGTCCGAACTGTTTTGGTTTGAATATCACATTGCCTCTCTCTAGTTCTCAGACTTTGGAAAGTACTCTGATTCTTTGGAAAATAATAGTACCTACTATAGAGTTACTGGGAAGATTAAGTATTGTTTTAGGTGTGCCATGACTACCCTCAAGTTCAAGGATTCATCAGGACTCACAGAACTCAACAGTGGACTATATTCATGGTTAAGAGTTATTACAACAAAGGACACAAAGTGACAGCAACAGGGGAAAAAATTTCATTGGGCAAAATCAAGAGAAGTTAGTGGAAGACTTCTGATCCCTTCCCTTACCAGAGTCTCATAGGACCCACTTTCTCTCTATCAGAGAACCACAAGGACAAATGTGAGACATCTGCCTATGGGAATTCACTGAATGTCAAACGTTGAGACTCTCTTGGAGGATTGGTCACGTAGGTACATTCCCATTATGTGAGCAGCCATGATAACTGAAACTCAGGATCCAGCATAGATACCAAATGTACATCATAAAACTTGCTAAGCAATCCTGACAAGCATGCACATCCGCCCTCTTGTTCTCCAGGCATTCCATAAGACATCATCAATCACTAACCTAAAGAACATTTGAGGACCACATTCCCAGGCATTGGCCAGGATAAATCACAGTTTCAGGCTGTCCCGGAAGCGTGCAAGAATTGCATAACCATGCCTGCTGTGTTTACTCTTTCTTCTACTTAAGATGTTAGAACTAACATGATTTTCTAGAAAATAATACTGCCTGTATCACAGGATTACTGTGAGGATGAAATATGTCTATAAAAAAAGGCATAGGGAATACTTAATAAATATTAGCTATAGTAGTAATATAACAGTTATATCTTCGGTATACTATTATTATTAAGAAAATACAAATACTTTATGCTCTAAAGTGAAGAATACTGCAATAGTGTTTAGAAGGGAGTGTTTAAGTGGGTGACGGAGTGTAAGAAATAAGCCTAGAGAGGTAGGAAGAGTCAGCGTCTTAAGAGGCCTTGACCATCATTGCAAAGAACTTGAATTTTATCCCAGAGATGTTGGATAGCCATTGAACAATTTTAAGCAGAAATAATGTCACTGCCTTCCAAGATAGTCCTAAATGATCCTGCTTCCTGGCTATTCACACCATAATTAGCTCTTCCCACATAGTACTGGTATAGATTCAAGACCAATGGAATATGGAAAAAAGTAAGTCACTTTTTTTGATGTCACTTCTGTTTAGTTCTCTCTCTCTGTCACTGTCGCTCTCTCTGTTTCATCACTTACTCTAGGGGAAGCCCACTGGGTGCCATGTTGTCCCATGGTCCTGTCCATGTGGTGAGGAACTGAGGCCTACCAACAACCACCAGCAGCCATGTGAGTGAGCTTGGAGGTGAATCCTTTAGCCCAGTTCAGCCTTGAGATGATTGCATCCTGGCTAAAGACTTGAGTGCAAACTCATGAGACACCACAAGCCAGAACTGCTCAGCTAAGCTGCTCTTCAATTCCTTACCAACAGAAACTGAGAAAAGAAAACTTTTTTGTTTCATGCTGCTACACTTTATAGTAATTTCTTATGCTGCAATAGATTACCCAATAGGTGATATCAATCTCTGATCTGACTAGATATGTGTTTAAAAATTTCATATTACACCTTGCTTTGGGTACAGAATTTAATTTGTTTACTTCTTTCTAAGTCCTACTGAATTTTTAGCATTTTAGAACTGCAAAACACTTTGAAGACCCACTTATTAATTTTATTGTCAAGGATGCATTATATTCTTTAGAAGGAAGTGCTAACTTTCATATAATGTTTTAATATTTGAACAGTGCTTTTTAAGAATAGGAATTCCTTCAGTCCTCCCTACAATTCTATGGAGTAGGAATTCTTAACTCCAGCGTGTAGATACAAAGGCCGAGCTCAGGAAGTTATAGCACTTGTCTGCAAATGTACAGTTAACAAGAATCAGGGCCTGGATTTGAACTCGATTTATCTATTTTAGAGAGAGGAAAATCTGGAGTCTCTAACTAGCCCAGAGTCTGTACAGTTCACTGATGGCCAAGGAGGGTGTGAGTTCAGATTCGCTCACTTCCAATCTGTTTTTTTTCTGTTTTTATTTAAAAATATTTTTTCTCTAATCACTGTTCCTTCTTTTACTTTGTCTACACACTTGATTGAAAATAGAGCATTATGTAAATCAAGTAAACATTTTGAGGTCTGCACTCACTTTTCAACTCTTCTTACTTAGATTAATGTTATATCCAAACACACTAAGTGTCAAATGATAGAGCTATAATAGCTGCTATAAACAACCAACATACAAGTTCTCAAACTTACTTAAGCTCCTCCATACTTAAATTTTTGTCGTGAAAGATGTTCACACAGCATTTCCTTGCTCTCCCTAGGGTTAAAACTGCCTACTTCTCACTTTTATTAAAATGTACTATTTTGGTTTTATTTAAATGTAGCCTCTAGGGAAAAAATACAGTAATACAGAAAAATCCACAGTATTAGAATAGCACTGAAGAAACTATTGATACATGTTACTTTAAATCCCATTGCCTGGAAGAATTATACACTTGCCTTAGTCTTTCCTGTTTAATTTCCACAAAATCCAAAAATTAAACCATGCTCTTTGCTAGTATTAATGGCATTTATTCCAAACAGCCACACCAGGAAATGCAATCGTTCTCAGTCCCGTTGGCAGTCTTACATCTCATCAAATCCAATTTCAAGCATACCTCCGTACATGCAACTGAAACCAAAGTTAGAAATTTCATGGTAAACCCAACCGAAGGTGGCCTTATATAAAGATCGTGACCCCCGAGTATTTGTTGTTCTGCTGCTTTTACTGACTAGGAGATAAGCAAAAAGTATAAAGTAAAAAGATTATAAAGTAAAAAGAGTATAAAGCAACCATGCATATAAATGCATAACACAGCAGCGCATCTCCACCACCCCGTCAGGCTGTGAAGCCTTTCCAGATCGCATCTGAACTTCCATTGGCTTTGTTTTTTGTGGCTTCTGTGATATTCAGAAGTGATATCTGTTGCCAATTCCACTTTGTTGTCCCTCCACTGTTAGCAACTGATTGTGACACCTCTTTTACAGCAGATATTGATTACATTTACTTTAAACAGCCCCCCCAAATTTATTTCCCATACTGTTTTCCTCAACTTCCAGTTAAACTTTCTTGCTTTTTGTTTTGTGGCTGGAAATACTGCAATTTTTATTATTTTCATGCATTGCTTTATTAGAATTATCTCGGGCACATTTGTCTTCATTGTATTTTAGACTTAAGCATCTGAATGTGAAAGAAATTGTAAAATCTACATAATATTTAAGTGTGTGCTTAGTTCAGGTCTCTCTTTTTTGTTTGATAATTCAGCTTAAGTTTACATTCATTATAGTCCATTTTCATGATGTCTGTGAAAATCAGGTTGCCCACTAAACAACTGCATGGATTTATGCTGAGAGCTCAGCCATTCACTGCAAAATCAATCAGATTCAAATAAAAAATGTACCTGTTTGAAAGAAACTGATTGTATAAGTTTTTGGTTATAATTACATAAAAATATAATTGGATAATAGAGCTTGGTTTTTACAGCAGTCTGAAACTCTCAAACTATGTACAAAATAAAAATAATAGTACTATTATAGTGGATAGAAAAATGAAGCACAAAGAGGTAAGCGACTTCTAAGGTCACCCCAAATGCTGGTGAGGTATCTGGGATTTTGAGACAAAACAAAGAATATCAGTCTACTGCCCTAATTACCGTTATTACTCCACAATCGTTTTTAACTGAGTACTAGTTATGCTAAGTATTTTGTTAGGTACTGTGAAGGATGTGGCATCTCACATCTGAGATGGGACTTAAATTTTTTGCTATTTTTCTTCCTTTCCTGATTTTAATGTGGACTGAGTACCATATAAAAACTTAAAGTTGCCTAATTAGTCTACAGGTCTCTCTTTATGCTCGCTTTCTATTTAGGAAATGTTAAATCTGTTTTAGACATGGATTTTAGAATCTTCTGATCATGACATAGAAATTTCTTTTCTCAAGGTGACAGTGAAAGCTCCTGATGCAAAACAGGAAGCAACTAAAAAACCCAGTTAGAGTTCACGGCACAGACAGGCTGAGCTAACTTCAGCGTTGTACTGTCTGGGGAGGGGAGGGGAGGACACAGGGCTGTTGCTGCTCGTAGGTCCTCTTCCTGAATCTTATCTCAGGTGTGAGAGTTGATCTTGTAGGGTCAAGCAGCAAGAAGTACAGACTAAGTCACTCATTTGATAGAGCAGAATCTTTTTTTATTTAAGTTGATTTGCAGATCTTTGCTTTATATCATTCAGAGAGGAAGTGCTGCCTCCTAAATAGGCACAATTAAAACCAATCTCTCTGAGATAGATGGATCTAAAAATGAACTACCATTTTCTGAATACATTCTATGGACCACACAGTGTGTGACACTCTCTACATTTATTGTCTCTTTTGAGTTCATTCAACCTGCCCCACAATCAATTTTGAAATGAAGATATATCTGCAAAATTTCAAAGACATTAAGATACTTATAAAACTGTATTCCTCTTGGGAATAGGTGTTTATATACAGGGAGAAGGTGCACAATGGTGGTGAAGTGCAAAAGGTGGCACTTGTGTAGGCTTGGGCAAGTATTCTTAACTGCATCAACTGTGAAATGAGAGCAATAATGATGCTCATGTCTTGAAGTTGTAAAGATGGAATGAGATCATGCACAGAAAGATCTTAGTACAGTACCCAACATAGTTTGGTGACACAGGTACCTGCCTAATGAATGTGGCTGATTGCAATGGACACCGTGGTGCTTTGCTCGGAATCCTTCTTCAAGGTCCATATAGCCACCCTCCCTGCTGGAAATATATGTTGCAGATGGCTCACAACTGATTATTTCAGAAGGAAATGTCCTTTACTCCAGAGAACTGCCTTGCCCAAAGTTACTCCCCGTGCCAGGGGTTGTCTTCCGGCCAATGACAGGCTCATGTGTGGATACAAACGCTCAAATCCCTTGCTCAATTTGGGAAAACTCTGAAAGGCCATCTCTCAACAATGAATCATCTCCAAGGATCCACTGAGGCTTCAGTTGTATTTCAGGTCACCTTCTTCTCTTGTCTAATTTGCCTCCTTCGCTTCCTTTCAGGTATAGCTCCTGAGACTTCTTCCCAACATGCAACATTTTGTCTCAGTCTGTTTCCAGGGAATGAAATCTTAAGACACTGATAATGACGTTAACAGTGAAGGGATGTGTGTGTGTGTGATGTGATGATATCCACCTCCTACGTTACCTCTACTGATGACTACCTGGGACCTCAGGTCCCACAGCATGGTGATTAAATAAACTGTATTGGAACCTGCTGCAATTGCAACAAACAATTTGACTTATCTGAGTCACAGTTTCTAGTTTCTTCACCTGTAGAATGGGTATACTTTTAGTACCCAACTTATACAGGGTTTTTTTTTTTTTTTTTTTTTTTTTTTAGAATTAAAAGAGAGACAACTTGTAAAATAGTCTGCATATGGAAAATACTCAATAAAGCTAGTAATCATTGCTCTAAGTCTCTGCTTTCCCTTGACAGGTGAGCATCATTCCACTTAACCTATCCGCCTCTCAGGACACCTGGGAGATCAAATGATGAATAAAAGAAACCAAGCTGTTTGCAACTAACCACACAAACACAAGGCAGTTTCCCCATGAGCACTGTACCAAAGAGAGAGCTGCCAACCCAGGATCTGACCTTCTATCGTAAGACCCGTCTAGATAAGAGTGCAACTGTGCTTCAAGACTCTATTTGAGGAAACATCTTGGCTGCTATACAGTAAAGTGGCAAGAGAACTGAATGTAAATTAAGCTCCACTTTTTCCTTAGATGTTTATGATGGGTTGGGTCTGTGACCTTGGAGAAGTCAAGTAATACATCTGAGTTTCAATTATTTGCCACCTACTTCAGGGACAGATTGTATGATAAAGAGATGATGAGATCGTTTATGAGATAACATTTGTAGAGCCCTTAGAGATTCTTAGAGGAAAGATGCCACATAAACAAAATGCATGATCTCATTTTCGTTTAGTTGGGGAAAGACAACATAAAGTGATTTCTCATTCAAAACACCTAACGATGGCGAATAAAATCAAGGTGTTATATTAATTCCCCAGACCTTTCTTTATAGTCAGGGAACACAATTCCTGACCTTTTCTAGAATTTTCAAAGGATAATCTTGACTAAGCACCTGCATAAGCTACGAGTATATAAAGACAAACTGTAATGATAATAAAGACTTTGTATTTGTAAACTATTTTATAGTTTAAAGATAAATGTAAAGTTGGAGTTAAAATCCTAGAATTTGATGCCAACTATGAAACTCTGGCCCCAAAAGGTATGGTATGTAACCTTGAGCAAATTACTTACTCCCTTCTCTTTGCCTTGGTAACTTCATCTGTAAAATAGGAATAACAATACTACATACATTATAGAGTTTTGAGGATTAAATGAGTAAAGTAATTTAAAACAGTATCTCACATATGAAAATCATTTACTATAGGTTAGATTATTATTGTAGGTAGTCTAATGGGACCTTGAATTTGACAAATTTTATACCTTAGGATAAATAGCACAATATTTTCAAGAGAGCAGAGGTTTGCACAGTATTGCTGCAGAGCAAAGATACAGTACTGTGAAAGCCAGTATTGGTTTCTTTCATGGAGAGCCTGCCTGAGTGAATTCTGGAGGTCGTAGTGAAAGGAGGAACCCGTGGTCTGAATCCAGAGAGCGCAATCAGGTGGTTGGAACAGGGTTGTGGCTTAGAACAGAGCCTTTCCTATCACCTGGAGCTGTCATCCTTCCTGTCATCTGGAGCTGTATTTAATGACCTTAATGCACTTATGGGGATTTCTGCCTGAAGGCAACTAGGTCTTCTCATTCTAGGCAAGACCAGGACTTTTCTGATATATGTTAGTTACCTCTTTCAAAGGAGATACATAAATTCCACACAGGAAGTTGTGTTAGAATATTGTGGTGATGCCAGAAGCAAATGGAAACTATTCCCTAAATCCTCCAGCAAATTGTTTTGTTTATAGAGAAAGCAATTCCAGTGAGCTATTATCTTAAGCCTTAGTATTACCCTAATTTATCTTAAATCATTCAGTCACATATATTAAAATGATATTAACATTATAATACACTAACAAATGGAAAGAAATTAAGAAGATGGTAGGAGTTTATTTATGTAACATTTCCTCTAAGAGCTAAGTATAATGACACTAAATTAGTTCAGTTCTCCCCAGTATAAGAGAGAACACCAGACTACTATATATAGACAAGCATTAGATGCCTTTGATGACGTAAAGATTTAAGAGAACCCATGGATACTCACCGAGGAGGGTGTTAGATAGACCTGATCTCATCTGAGATCCTTGGTAACAGTTTTCAATAGACTCTTTATTTCTAGCCTTCCTTCAGTAGTCTTTGAATAGTGATTCATTAGTCTCCAGGATTCCTAAGCTCAGAGGTTGTGATCTAGATGAGGTGCATACTAAGCTACTATAATAAAATGACTACCAAACACAGTGGATTAATATAATAATGGTTTATTTTTCTCTCACATAATTTACAGAAGTGAGTAATCCACGGCTGGTGGGCATCTATCAACATCTAATCCAGGGCTGGTGGGCAGGTGGGCAGGTGGGCTGGTGGGCTGGTGGGAATAAACACCTGGCTTCCAAGGTTGCTTCAGTCATGATTTCCAAAACAGAAGGAAAGATGATGGAAAGAATCTCTAAGAACATGGCCCTGAAATAGGAACTCATCAGCCATGGGCTGTACATTGTCACAAAGCAATGGAAGCTGGAACACACAGACTCTAGCTGAGTAACCATACCACCGTTCAAAACTGGAAGTTGGGATCCAGTTGCATGATCACAAGGAAGAATTGCATCCAATTTGTTGTTACTTGCATCCAGGGGATGTATAAATTGTAGCTAAAGAAAAGAGGTGATATAAACAGCAAAAGGGTATTAACCCAACAGTCAATTTTTATCCTACCCTTACTTCCCTATCAGACACATGCAAACAAAATGATTATTTTTCCTTAATAGTGTTTTACTTGGTTTCTGTACTACCAATCTTTCTTCATTTTCATCTGACTTTGCTGGCCAATCTATCTCAAATTCTTTGTTGGTTTCCCCTCATACCTCCAACTTGTAAATATTAGCACGTCTACAAGCTTACTCTCCAACTTTTATTTTCTTTATCTGCACTTGATCCTTGGGTGATATTAACCAACCTCATAGATTACATTCTGTTTCTACATCTATAAGCCAATTACTTTAAATGTACAATTCTAGCTTGGGATGCTCCTCCACACATGACATACCTTGGTGCCTGTTTGATATTCCCACTTGGATGTCCAGCAGACGTAACACAACTAATACATTTAAAACTAAACTCCTGATTTCTCCACACTCCAAAACTGCAGCTCTTAATGGGTTCTCCTTCATATTTCCATGGCATCTCCTTCCTTCTACTAGGAAGGATGGTCAGGGAAAAGCTTTGGCCTCATTCTTGATTTCTCTCTTCCTCTCACGTATTTCCCCTATAGTTCATCTGTGAACTTTGACAGCTCTTCCTCCCATCCTCAATTCAACAGCTTCTTATTACCTCCGCTACAACCACCCAAGTCCGAGCCAGTTCATTTCTCACTCCGGGTTATTCTATCTTCTGGTTCTCTTCATAACAATCCACAGTCATTTCTCAAGACAGCAGCTGAAGTGATCCTTTTAAAATGAATTAAGACCAATCATTCCACTGATCAGAATCCCCTGGTCTGTTCTCATCTCACTCAAAGTAAAAGGCTGGCCCTCTGCACGATGTGTTCTCTTGATCTCTCTCTGAACTCATCTCCTATGTTTCTTCCTACGTCTCTTCATCAAACCTACCAACTATGATCCTGCTTAAGGTTCTTTAAAATGATTCATTCTTCTGCCTGAAATCTCTTTTTCCAGAGGAAACTATAGCTTCATTCCTTACTTCATTTAGATCTCTGATGAAATTCCACATTATCAGGAATTTGCGCTAGTTATTAATTTATTACCTCTTAATTCCACACCCATCCTTTTATGGCCTACTTTTTGCTATGGGACCTGGTTTCTGAAAACTGTATTTCCCCTTTGCCAGCTGGCTCCCTGTCAAGTTTTCCAATAGAAGGCCCTGGAGTGAAAGAGAAGGATGGAGGGAGGAAGGCCTACTTTTTCTTTCTACATGACTTTGTTTTTCCTGCAGTGTCAGGTTGAGGACGGTCTTTTTCACATTTCCCAAGGTGGTGGGCTGCTGTCCCAGTGCCTGGGTGGCCTCCAGTAAATTTCCTCCTCACTGCAGCAGCAGACAGACCATGTCCTTAGTGGCCTTAACATCAGCCTTGTGTCCTCTCTTGAAGTCGCTAACTTTCTTCCTTGTTCGATTTTCCCTCAGCCCTAGGAGCAGCAGGTACTTTCTGTAGTTGCCACTCTCATTACACTCCGGAATTTTCTTTTTACCTATTTCAGTAGTTAATGACATTTTACCCAGTTAATAATACTTTATGTTAAATTTAGTTTTTAAAATCACTGTGATTTCTGTTGCTTGACAAGATTTTGTCTGATTCATTTGCCCTGATTTATCTCCCTCCATCATTTGTCTGCATCTCAGCTACTATATAGTTTTTGATTATATCCCTAAATTAGTATATAAGCTTCATAAAAGCAGGGTCTGTATTTCTTTCAATCATGACTTTCTCTCCACTATCTGGAACAATATCTGGCACATCAATATTTGCTGTTCAATGAACATTTATTGAAATAATGAATTTTAGGAAAGAGAAGCAAACAATCTCCTATTGAATATAGATTGTATAGCGTGGGAGAAGTTCTGTCAAGACAGTTTAAATGTGTAGGACCTGTATTATTCAGAAGACTTTGTGTTTTCCTAACATATAAAGCAATCGTTTTGTTGTGAATATATTATAGATCTCTACATCTGGAAATAAGTTTAAGCACCTGATACTTCTGTGTAACATTTATCATGAGTGAAGGTGAGAAGTCAATTTTGCCCGTTAAATATCATCTATATTTTTAGGTTTTTTAAATAATTTTTTGGAATTAAAACATATTTCAATACCTTTCTAAAAAATAATATGAAGCCTTCTCTAAGAAGACGTAATTTATTCCAAAAATATTTATTTATTAAAAACTAATGCCAGATACTGTGTGTAATACCTGGGAAACAAGAGTAAGAAGGAGGAGAAAAAGAGAGAGAGAAAGAATGGAACTTAAAATCTCTCAGAAAAGATGGACATTATTTAGGCATTAACAAGTTTCTCCTGAAGCTGTGCTTTGATATAGGTGGAGCGGGGCCTGCTGCAGACAGGGGGACATTGACGTGCAGTAGGTGTAAGAAAGAACATGTTTGTTGAAGAAATCAAGTAAGTTCAGCTGGGCTGGATCACAGAGAATGAGAGACTATAACGGAGAAAGATGAGAAATATGACAAGAACGAGAAAAAAAGCCAGATGGCAGAGTGCTGTACGACTCCTCCACTACCTTATCCTAATGGAAGCCATCGAAAGATGTTAAGTGCAACATATTGTGATCAAATTTGAAGTTTGGAAAATTATTAGGACTGCAGTGTGGACAGCAGATTGGTGCAGAGTTAAACCAAACTGTTTGCAGGAGTCAAATATGGCATCTGCCTTAAGAGGGCAGGGAAAACATCATGATGGTACCAAATGGGGCAGTGACAAGTGGGATTTAGAGAAGTGGACAGGCTAAAGATCTATGTAAAATACCAAATCCAAGACATAGCAACTGAATAGAAATGTGGATAAAGGACAGAGGAAATCTGTCCTGGGTGGGGGAGATATCAAACACTGTCCATTTAAGCTGAATGTCATAGCTAGAAGATAAATAAACCAAAACAAAGTAAGTGCAGAGCCATAAATAAGAAAAGGAGCCTGGAGCTAAATGATGAAGGACAATGGAATTGTTCCCTCATTAATTTAATCACCCATCAGGTATTGATGAGGTGTTTCATTGTGGCACTAATGGGTGGTCATCGTGTTAAGGAGGGGTTATAAACACTAGGCAACTGTTCACGACCTTCTTCATAATTACTACATAACAATTACAAATTATCGTTACTATAGCTCTTCTTTCCCAATACGATCCATCGCTTGTGATGACTTTAGATTTTTGTGACTTGTGCTTGGTATTTTGTAGTTCTTCTGCGAAGCTGTGCTCCATCTTGCTTCATCACGCTTTGATCAACGAGAAGGCTGATATTGTATCCACAGGTTTCCCTGCCCGCGTCTTCAGGTTGGGCTCAGGTAACGGATGTATCAGTAGGATATCCCAAGGGATAGGAAGAACGTATGGAATTTTTATTCCTCTGGGTCCTACCTTGTGGTGTGTCTCTCCACCAAAGGCCACAGATCCTGTTGAGACTCTTGTCATCCATTCCCTCTCTGGGTGTTTGTAACTGCTTTTTTAACAGCCTGTCCTTTCAGACCTGAATCTTTAAAAAAGGATGACCATCCTGAAGATAAAGCATCTAAATATGGGGTTTCCACTATTCCCATGTAGCACAAGATACAGCTTTGTCATTCTGTGAGCTGATTATACAGCTACATGATCACATCAACATTGTAAATTTTGTTGCTGGCTAGTTGATATGAGTACTTTATTATAAAAGTTGAATGAAGTTATAATCACTAATAGAAATATTTGGCTGTGGAATTACGCTGAATTTAGTGGAAGAAAAAGAAAATTCACAAAAGGTAAAATACAGAAAATTAAATTTTATGTCTTTTATTTGGTCCTGGCAAGCAGACTCTGAGATGGAAATCAGTGTGCAGGAGACCTATTAAAGAAAAGGTTCAGAATTAACATTTGTGAAAGGAATCTCTTTCTCCTTGTGAAAGAACTAAGCAGGGTTGGGCAGAGGGAGAATTGGAGCTGTGATGATGTGATGTGGTTCAATGGGACCCTGTGGGGAGTTCTGAAGATGGTATGATTCTTCAAAGTTTTTCAGAGATTTTTCAGTATTGGGCTAAGAGGGTCCAACCTTCATCCTCCCACTTCAGTCGGTCTTTGGGTGCAGAAGACCTAGTGTAGGGAGCACAACCTTGGGCAAGGAGCCTCACTTCAGACCTAGAGGCAATCCCAAAGGAAGCTGACAACTGAGGGCTGTCAGCCAACAGCACTCCCAGCAACTGGGATAATATGCCCGCATTCTAAAAGGTGGCTCTTGGACGTGTATCTTACCATGCACCATGTTTCCTATTCTATTTCCAAGATGTAGTCTTTAAAATTTTTATGTTTAACTCCAAATTCTATTTTGTCTGTGGTTTTAATTTTTGAATCATCTGCTTGTTATTTGGGAGGCCCAGCTCAATACCATACCGTCCTCTTCTCCATTCCATCCCCCATACTGCCTTATCACATCACCACCTTACCTGTCCTCAGAGCCTCAAATACAAAGTTGGAACTTACCTGATACACTAGATGCCTCAGGCTGTTAATCCCGTCCACTTCTCTAACCTCACAGCCTGTGCCTTCCCTGCATGCCTTGCCTCTTGTCCCCACAGAACTTCTTGTGAATCACCAAACACATGCTTAGTGTTACCTTTCTGCCCTCAACATTCAGGTTTTTCTGACTGATCTCCCTTTCTTCTTTCTATATAATTAAATCTCACATATATTTTAAGATTATGCTCATGTATTACATCATCCACCATGCGTTGCTGCTCACCACACCCTGTATTCCTGCCTCCCTATTATTTTGTATATACCTTTATTATTGTTCATATAAGACTGTGTAATAATTGTTGGCTTATTTGTTTGACCTATTCTCCAGATGTTATTTATATAAAGGGATCATTTATTTTATCTCTTTGTCTCAAACATAGAGCAAGATATCTGGTTCCAAGCAGAACTATAAACACACAACAAATGCACGTTGAACGAATGTTTGAACACGTCCGTAATAAGAGTGCAAACTTTAAAAGGAAAGTAAGACAGAGACAGCCTTTCTCTGGCTACTTTTTTTCACTAGACGTAAGTGTTCCATCAATATGCGAATGGTTAACAGTATTGACGAAAATGAAAATGGCTTGAGGATTTCATGCTCCCTGCCAGCTCTAAAATTCAGTAATTGAATACTTTTATATCTCAGTAAGCCTCTAGCAAAAAACCAATGGAAAACTAGAAAACAGTACCCTGCCCCCTCTTTTTTTATTTAGTTTGATTCTTCTCCACATAACAACTCTGAAACCAGCCTGGAACTCATGCCAGTGAGTAGGGGACACTGACAGTTCAAGAACTAGCAGGTCCTTTTCCGATTCTTGTTATTTTTTTTGTTTTATGTGTAGGTCAGCATAAACTCTAACTTCTTGATGCTTGCTGTGATACCCTTGATAATATCCATATCTGTAATACACACATAGATCATCCTTTCATTTAACAAATATATATTTAGAAACTACTTTGTTTTAAAAACTGCCACAGATGCTGAAACTGTATCAATGAATACGAGAGATCCATGTTCTTTGAAACTTAGTGGAAGAAACACACATAACACAAGTCAATAAATACATATTTGATACATATTTAACTTTTTTGCTTCATATATGATAATAATAAAAAGTGAAATATGGCAAAAGGATTGAGAATCATGGAGGATGGAGAGTGATTTTTATTTATTTATTTATTTTTAAAAATATTTTTCCTGTTTTTTTTTTAGAAGATTAGCTCTGAGCTAACATCTGTGCCCCATCTTCCTCTATTTTATATTTTATTAAAAAAAGGAAATAAAAACTGCCACAACATGGCTTGAGAAGCGGTGTATAGGTCTGCACCCAGGATCCAAACTGGCAAAGCCCAGGCTGCCAAAGTGGAGCGCTGGAACTTAACTGCTACGCCACCGGGCTGGACCCCAACTTTTTATTTATCCATCATCTACAACACACCAAGTGTTCTGCTAGTCACCTACTACTTTATTTAACATCACAAAAAACAAAAGAGGTAGATTTTTTACTTTTATAGTAAGATCTTTGAGACTCAGAAATGTTGAGAAACTGTCTAAGCACATGATAATCTAGTGCTGGAGGCTACAGTAAAAAACACATATTCTTAGAACAAAATCCAAGGACACTTCAAATGACCTTTCAACTGATGCAATTCAGCTTTTGCATGAATCTTCAGCCCGTTTTAAAATTCCCTGCAAGGTCAGCTCAGAACCTCCAATAGCATTGATCCACTGACACCGAGTGTAGGTGGAAAGGGAGAAAGATGCGATCTCCTCAAGAGCAGCAGATAAAGTCAACCTCTGGACAGTAAGGAAGTCACCTGCAGCAAAGTAAAAAGGATGTCTTATGTCACCACAAGACTTCAGTGAGGCAGTAGGAAAAGGAAGAGAAAAAGCACAAGAAATGAGTTTAAACAAAGGAAATAAAAACTTAGCAGTAGGTTTTAATTTACATTCTTCAATCTTTTCTCCTAAGAAAAATAAACAAATGCTTTGCACTGGTTCTAAGAAACACATGCTTATAAACCAGGTTCTTTCTTTTCAATGGTATGCGAACATAGAGCCAGAAATATAACAGATGCTCGCATGTTGTAGTGGTTTTACGAAAGCTAACAGCAGAGCATTAAACATATCTAAGGCTGCCTGCCACTGCTTTGCATTTATATAGCACTCAATATATTTGAAAAACATATTTTTACCATCACTAAAGCAAGCCACCCTTGCAAACCGCCTCATTTTGCAAATGAATAACAAAGTGTTACACAAAGCTAGTATCACTGAATTTTAGATGGAGAAGACTGTTGAGGGTTTTATCCAGCTCAACCTTCTGACTGTGTGGGAGACAAGTGGGTCCCTGAGTGGACAGTTGATTTGCTCAAGGTGACAGTGCGATTCAATGGCAGAGTTTAACCTAAAAGCAGTGCCTTTTTATTGCTGGTCCAGAGTTTTCGTGGCTACCTCTTCTATTATACACACATGGTGCAGACTTTCCCATCTATTGAATTACAGAGGCTCAAAAGCCTGGCAAATAGGATACACTTAAAAAAATTGTTGAATGAATAAATTTCAATCTTGTCTTTCTTGTCTCCACACATTCTTCCTAAGTCGGCACACAGCTTCAGAAGCGGCAGGCTTATGATCTCCACCTTTAAATCCTCTCCTTCATGGTTGATAGCAGTGGAGTGGACCCAACCCAAATAGAGTCCTTATACTGGTTATTCAGAGTGGTAACACATGGAGACAACACTTCTCTATATTAGCCATGGCTGAGTCAGAATGAATAAGAAATTAGGCTGGGCCAGCTGCATTTGGCCCTTGGCAGGTGAAACAAAGGAGGGAACTATAAGGAAGGTTGAAAATGAAGCAGAGATAATAATTAATTCGGGGCTTCTAGTTCTGGCGAAACTAGCATTGACTGCTCCATCTCTCCTTTAAATCTAATTGTCGTTTCACAGAACAGAGAGGGAAACAGGTGATGAGTCCACTAAATCTTTGGGAACACAAAAGGTGGTTGAGTCTTGGTGAATGGTGAGCAGCAGAAGGCCAGGTACCTCAGAGAAGGGCAAGGTTGGACCAAACCTTTCTAGTTACGTCTTCTCCTTGACCCTGTTGCCCTTGGCAGGTGAATGTCCAAGTTCTCAAAAGATGGAGCCTGAGACGGAAGCTTATGTGCTCTTTGTTGCTGTCATTGGGGAGCACAGTTTAAGGCAAACAGAGGGAGGGTAAGGCTTGAGGCAGGGACCATGGCTCCTGCAGCTCCTGGGGCTGTATTCAGAGCAGGCACATGGACTGCAAACTCACCTCACCCAACAGCACTTCCTGAAAATTTATACCACTTCTCAGATGATTCTTTAAGTATAATAAAATCTTTACTTTCAAACATAACAAATATATTTACTATAAGAACTGGTATTTTGACACAGTTTCAAGTCATAATATAGTCATCCGTCTACCTCACCCAGCAGCTCCTGTTACAGACCATCGTATGGAACAAACCTGAATTACAGTATGTTGGGACGAACCCAAACTTATTTACTTTGTGGATGTACAAAAACTACAAGGATGAAGAAATAATATGAATAAGTAAAAATGAAAAAAATAAAAACTACATCCACTATAACAAAAACTTCAACTTGTACTCGACACTATTTCAAATGTGCAGCAGAAAGTGCCTACCACAGAATGAAGAGGAACAACGTAAGTTATACTAAGGTTACAGTAAGAGAGATGGTGGCACTGAGAAGAAATCAATGTAACAGCAGGTTGAATTCAGCAAGATGGAAAAGTCAAGCTTTGAACATAAGAGTTTGGGTGGAACTTGGAGTAACTGACAATTAGGACAAGGAAATTATAGGCTGAGAGATTTGTTTTATATCTTAAATATATACCTAAACATAGGCAGAAAGCAGTCGACATTTTTGGTGATAAATGGAACACTCCAACTGCAGGGGGCAGTTTATTTTTAGAAAGAGAGTTTGGAAGTCACAATAAGTATGTGTATTTATGTGTGTGTTTGTGTGTGTGTGTATGCCACAAAAACAGTGTAAAATTTGTATAAAAAGGCTTCAAGCAAAAGTCCTCAAATGTAAATCTTTCGAGATGTCCTGAAGCTTCTTCCAAGCGCTCGTGGGTCTCAGCCTTAGCTGCAGTGTCCCATGTAACTCACTTGACAGCATGACGTTTCTAGATGTTAGCGTGTGGGAGGGCTGGCCCCTCCCCGCTGCAGGCTGTCTTGATTATTTGGCCTCTCTGACAGAGGCCCCTTGAGATTTGGCCCCTTGATAAGGACAAAAAATGCCTCAATTCTCTAGGAAACTCGCTGCCTTTTTCAGCTCATTTGAGGGCACAGATCATGGTTCTGACCCCTGTCACATTATTTGTGAAGCAGAAGTACGCACTGAAAAGCAACAAGACTAAAAATCTTCACACAAAATACTGTTCTCCATTTGTGAGTAAATGCAGAGCTCTCGTTAAGCAGGACTTCAGAGCTGAAAGTGTGGAAAAGCCCATGGCTAGAAGGAAAGTGAGAGCAATTCTGCGCCTGACGCACTGTAAGAGGCCGTCTGTCCCCTTTGGGAAATAGGCTACAATTGCAAAGACTTTAAGTTACTATTATAATATTTATGACAGCCTAGTTTGCAATAATTTTATTTGGCCTGCAGAAACAGAGTTACGGGCACTTGTGCCCCACCATCAGCACCAACTTAACGAGGACGAAATTGATCTCATCAATTCTGTCACTCCCAAGCTTACTACACCTCGGGTCTGCTCTTTGCTCAACTTCCTTTTCCTGGGCAGGCCAATCACAATGTCTGTCTGCTTGTGGTCTTTGTCTAAGGGCAACTGTCTGGCCGTGTGCCCTAGTGAGAGAGCAGCACAGGCAGGTCTCTAGCTGGTGTTAGTCTGGCTTAGCTCAACCGCAGCAACCTGGACCAGTGAGGGGGCGTTGAACCCAGCGACGGCAGCTCTATTATGAAATTGGGCCAGAGATTGCTCTCTGCCTCCCAGTATCTATTCTCTTTCTCCTTTCTTAGTAAACAAATCCCAATTTGTAACTGGGAGCATGGTGCTCAGCTAAATGATTACATTTCTTTTGCAGCTTAGCATTGTGACTAAGTTCCAGCCAATAAGGTGAATGAACACCAGGTGCACGGAAAACCTAGTCACAAAGGTTTCCCTTTTCTTTCTCCCTCCTGGTGCCTGGAAAGTAAATATAATGACTGAAGTGCCAAGCCAAGAAATTACCCTGGACGCAGAAGTCACATTAAGAAGGATACTGCTTCCTTGACACATCTTCCAAGCCATTTTACCTCCAAACTTCTCTAATGCAAAGGAAATAAACTTCTACTTTGTTTAGGTTATTATTTTTTTGAGATCTTACTATTCTCAGTCAAAAACGATTCTAACGAATATCACTGGCTGAAGCCTCTGAGACCGGAGTGACAGCAAGGATGATGGAGCACAAAAAACACCCATTATGTTCCCTCCCTTTAGAATTGAAAATGGAGATTTGGAGTGAGAATCATTGGTTTGCAGTGGGAACTGCACCAAAAGCTGCGCAAGCCGTGCGTTGACATAGTGCCAGTGATGATCACGCAGAGCCCTAAATCAACTAGCAACAACCTCCTGATGCAGCGGGGTCTCCAAACCTCCTGACTGTAGCACGGCCCCAGATCGTGCATCATCCAGTCTTTATAAAACCTTGCAGTATAACAGTTTCTAGTGTCCTATTAGATTCTAACCTCCTTTACTCCCATACATATTATTGTAATAAATCCCTAATTGTAGGAGCAATTCTAAGAATAAAAAGAGCTTTATACATTTGTTTGCCTTCATGGTCTTCTTACAGAGCTCACGAATACATTTGTTTTCTCTCTCCTTTCCATATAATCAGTTGTCAAGACCCAAGGAGCTAACTTCACAGTATATCCAGAACAGATCTTTCATTTTCCACTTCAGCTAAACCTTTAGGGGGATACTCATCTTCTGCTGTCTAAACAGTGCCATTTCTCTTCCTAGTTTTTCACTGCCCCTAAATCAAGGTCAAGTGATATACTTTATGGATGAAGGAGTGCTTCGTCACCCCAGCTTGGTTTAACTATCCTGTACTCCTGGAATGTTGGATTACCCCATCTCCAAACAGAACAAACCAAAACAAGGCCAAAACAACTCCTCAAGACTTCCCATAAAATGATATACAAAAGCTTCAGTCTGACATTCAACGTGACTTGACTTGACTCCAGTCAAGTTGGTCAGCTGCTCCGGACTTTTGTACCCCATGCCTCATTCCATAGCCTCTCCTATAACTTGTCTTTCCTCATGATCCCACTTCCAAGAACATCCTATTTCTGTCAGGAACCCTCTCACTGTGGCTGAAATCACGTCCATCCTTCAAGTGCCACCTCAAGTGTCTCCTCCATGGAGCCCTTCTGCTTCGTCTCTCTCAATCTTTCCATCAGATGTGGTCTTACTCACATTTGAAGTTCGATAGTTTCTTGTTTGAAACACTTAGAATAATAGTTTGTCATCCCAACAGACTATACGTTTCTTTTCCTTTTGGAGAGAGGGCTTGGACCTTGCTCTTTTCTGGGCTACACCTATATTGTTTGCAAAATTAATATGTGTTCAATTGAACTGAGTGTGTTTTTTCTGTCTTCATTAAAATTCTTTCCCTGGAACAAAGTGGTGAAATCTATGCTGTTAAAATCCCATCAATAGAACTAACTTTATTACCACATCTTGTGTAGCCATGCAACACACCAGGTTTTGTAAAGAATGCATCTGGTAAGGCTCAGCATGTATGGATGAAAATTATGGATTGGGTGAGGGAGGGATATATAGATTCAATTCTCTGAATTGCATGGTCACTTAGATCTTAAGGGGAAATTCAATTCCTTATTCTTGATCAATACTTGAGATAAACTAGACACATTCTATTACTTGTAGATCCTTTAAATTTTTTTTTTTCTAAAAGAAAATTAAGGAATTCCAGGGATTACTTACCATGAGTTAAAGAGAAACACTAGAACATTCGAACCACCAATTAACTTGTTCTAAAACTCTCTGCTAAGAATGGAAATGGTCTAAGGCTTGGGGAGAAGAAAATAATTTTGCGGCACTCACAGAGGCAATATAGCACTTTGATTAACACAACAGGTTTTGTAGTCAGATCTGAGTTCAGATCCTGGAGCTGCTGCTTCCTCTCTATGTGACTGTGGACAAGTGGCTTAACCACTTTAAAATGCTTAGATTCTTCCTACGTGAAATGGCCAGTATTTCTTTTTTTATTGGTGTTTGTGAGAATTAGGGAAGACAATGAATACAGAGAACAAATGTTACCATGCCGGTCACGTAGGCGCTGCTCCATCAATATTGTTATTTGATTGGCTGTACCTGTGTAGCCTTTGTCTTGTGAACTTAGATTAAAATAAAGGAAACCCATGCCACGTTATCATGATTAGAATTAGAAGTATAAATGCCCCTCATCTTCATGTGTAGATAATGAAATTTTTCAAGCTCTTTCCAAACATTTTGCCAGTCCTAATATACCCTAAAATAGCAGTAATTTCCAGGAGAAAACTAAGTCAAAATAACCAACATACTAGAGAGCCAACGAAGTTATGTTGCTGATATATGATTCCCTTAAACAATAAAAAGAAACAGAATTTTCTAAAAAGGCTTTGAAAAACCTCTGTTCAATGAAGTTTTGTATTTAAGGAAATATCTTAGGTTCACATTAAGGAAGATTCTACATCTTATCTAGAATTTCCAGGATCTTATTATTGTCAATTCCATCAAATCTTGAGTCAAAATAAGAGCAATTCCCTACCAGTTCATGAACCGTCGTGCTTACAGGAAGAGGCACCCTTTCTCGCAACTTTCAATAGACATCAATAACATCTTTCCTACGACTGAAGTAAATAATGATACACACTAAATGTCAGAAGGTCCTCAAAACATAATCAATGCAGGAGCCAGAGGCCTTTCTATCTAAATATTTCATAGCTCTAAAGCGTCTGTAATGTTACTGCACTCAGAATAAGTGAGCAATTAGATACGTATTGTCAAACTGAGTGGACATCAATCTTCCACGGCTTCCAAGTAATGGATGCTTATTTTTTGAGGAAGACTGGCCCTGAGCTAACATCCGTGCCCATTTTCCTCTACTCCATATGTGGGACGCCTGCCACAGCATGGCTTGACAACTGGTGCATAGGTCCATCCCTGGGATGTGAACCAGTGAAACTGGGCTGCTGAAGCAGAGCACATGAACTTAACTGCTTTGCCACTGGGCCAGCCCAAGTGGATGCTTTTTAATATTGTTGTCTGGGGCTGACCCCATGGCCAAGTGGTTAAGTTTGCACACTCCGCTTCGATGGCCTAGGGTTTCACCTGTTCGGATGCTGGGCGCGGACATGGCGCTGCTCATCAGGGAATGCTGAAGCGGCATCCCAGATGCCACAAGTAGAAGGACCTACAACTAAAATACACAACTATGTATTGGGGGGACTTGGGGAAAAAAAGCAGAAAAAAAAAAAGAAGATTGGCAAGAGTTGCTAGCTCAGGTGCCAATCTTTAAAAAAATAAAATACTGGGGCCGGCCCGGCGGCGCAGAGGTTAAATTTCAACATTCCGCTTCTCGGCGGCCTGGGGTTCGCCTGTTGGGATCCTGGGTGCGGACATGGCACCGTTTGGCAAAAGCCATGCTGGGGTAGGCGTCCCACATGTAAAGTGGAGGAAGATGGTCATGGATGTTAGCTCAGGGCCAGTCTTTCTCAGCAAAAAGAGGAGGATTAGCAGTAGTTAGCTCAGGGCTAATCTTCCTCAAAAAAAAAAAAAAAAAACTGTTATCTGCTAGTCACTCCAAGATGTGGACAAGATTGTATAAGCATCTGTATTTGGGAGTCTTAAGAGTGGAAGGTATGGGGAAAAGAAACTAAAATATCCTCCTATTAGTCTTTGCCTCTAATGCCACTTCTCTTCTATTGTTGACACAAACTAAGTGAGAACCAGGGAAAAAGGAAAAGAAAAGAAATAGAAGTGAACGTGGGAGAAGCTACAGAATATATTTCCACAGAGTTAAAAAATGTGCATCCAATGTGTATGAGCTATTGAACTATTTATTATTATTTAATGACGAAAAGAAGAAACCAAATTAGTTACAGTGGGAAAAGGATGGAGCAAGGGACATGAAAAATTGGTTGGACGTGGTGTCTGCTATGGGAAGAATTTGGAAGAAGGATCTAAATGCAATGTGCAGCCTAGGCAGTGAGCTCTCAGTGTCTCTCACCTGGTTGTCCTGTGCATTGGCTTCGCTTTTTTCTCTCTAGAGACTGCCCTCCTCAGCCTGCAGGGAAGAATGGAGCCAGCCTCAGTTCGACAGTTCTCTTAGTACGTGATGAGATGGAAACCATCCTACCTTTCTCAGTCCCTCAATGTCAATCTCTGTAGTCATCCTCTCCCCACCCACCTCTGCCTTTTATTTAAATCTTTCAGGTACTAGACTTCAAATGGTCTAGAGTGAGTCAGATGTCTATGCATGGCCTGAAGTGTCTGGTAGCAAAGATATGACTTCAGAGGATCACTTTTGCTGAGAGTGGCCAAGGCTAGATGGTCAAACCAATGGCATGTCCACTATGAACTCAGGTACCGTGACACAACTGGCAACCCATAAATCAATACAGGAGTTCTCAAAGACCTAAGACCTACCTCGGAGAGAGACCATGTCTATATCTATATCTATATCTATAGATATATATATATATAATTTAAAACACCACTGAAAGATTCTGGAAAAACAGACAAGACATACATTTTCCTAATCTTCCCGCCAAGTACAAGTAACACTCATGGACATTATATATCAAAGACACATAAGAAGACTACAAAAAGTGGAGAGAAGAAGGCAGACTGGCCAGGCATATTGCAACCTAGGAAACAACAGGTTGGGAGTGCACTGAATTTTCTTTTCGCCTCAAATATCCTACACTTGGAACTGAAAAAGCTGGCAACCCAGAAATGCCAACAGTCACAATAAACCCAAAAAGCTCAACAAAAGCATGCTCTCTCCAGCCAAGACCAAGAAAGAAACAGCCTAGCAAGGGAGAAAATGTTTGGACATTAACTGTTTTAATCCAATCAAATACCACAGAAGAAAATGGTGACCCATCTCCACCCAGCCAGCAAAGGTTGAGTGGGAAGCCTAGACTTCCCCTTGCCAGCCTCTTAGGAGGTGCCCAAAACACCCACCAGTGTGGTGTCAGAGAAAACCAAATAGGGAACCAGGACATTTATCCCCACTAAGAGGTATGGAATGTACCCCCTTAAATGTAAATGAACTTAAATGTAAAACATAATCTGTAAAACTTTTGGGAAAAAATAGGAGAAAATCTTCAGGATCTAGGGACAGGCAAAGAGTTCTCAGACTTGACACCAGCAGTATGAGACATAAAAGGAAAAAATTGATAAGTTGGATTTTATACACATTTTAGAAAAAAACTGTTTCACTGAAAACTTCCCCACTAAGAAGATGAAAAGACAAGCTACAGGCTGCAAAAAGGCATTTGCAAACCTTGTATACTACACAGGACTAGTACCTAGCGTATTGAAAGGACTCTCAACTCAACAACAACAAAATCCAATCAGAAAACGGACAAAAGACAGGAAGACATACTTCACCGTCGAGAACATACAGATAGTAAATAAGCACAGGAAAAAATGTCCAACATCTTAGTGGCTAGGGAAATACAAATGAAAAACACAATGAGATATCCCTATCTGAACTGTTAAAATTTGTCAAAAATTGATAAAAATGGAATGCTAGCGGGATGTAGGGAAACTAGATCTCACTTTTGCTGCTGCTGAGAATGTAAAGTGGTACAGCCACTCTGGAAAATAGTTTGGCGATTTGTTAAAAACAACAACAACAAACTAAAGGAGCTGGCCCGGTGGCACAGAGGTTAAGTTCATGCACTCTGCTTCGGCAGGCCGGAGTTTGCCGGTTCGGATGCTGGACACGCACCTATGCACCACTCATCAAGCCATGCTGTGGCAGGCTTCCCACATCTAAACTAGAGGAAGATGGGCACGGATGTTGGCTCAGGGCCAGTCTTCCTCAGCCAAAAGAGGAGGCTTGGTGGCAGATGTTAGCTCAGGTCTAATCTTCCTCAAGAAAAAAAAAAACCTAAACATGCAACTAACATACAACCCAGCAATTCTTGCACTCCTAGGCATTTATCCCAGAAAAATAAAGTAAATAAAGACTGTGTTCACACAAAAAGCTATGCACAAATGTGTAAATAACTTTATTCTTGTTAACCCCAAACTGGCAACAGTACAGATGATCTTCACTGGATGAATAAACAGTGTTACACCTATACCATGGAATACTACTCAGTCATAAAAGGAAACAAACTATCCACACACGCAACAACTTGGAGAAATCTGCAAAACATTACGTTGAGTGAAGAAAGCAAATCCCAAAATGTGACATATTGTAAGATGCCATTTATGTAACATTCTTGAAATGACAAAATTATAGAAATGGAGAACAGTTTACTGGTTGCCGTGGGTTGAGCAGTGGGTGGGGATGGGAGCAAGGAGGATGTGGCTATCACAGGGCAAGATGAGGGATTTTTGTGGTGATAGAAGTATTCTCAGTCTTGACTGTATCAATATTTCAGACTTGATATTATGCTATGGTTTCTCAGGATGTTACCTTTGGGAAAAAATAGGTAAATGGTACACAGGATCTCACTGTTCTATTTTAACTGCACGTGAATCTAAAATTATTTAAAAATAAAAAATAATTAAAATCTAAACACCATTGCAAGTATCATGAACCACATAAGGACCAAGAAAATTATCAAATCAATGCAAAGAAGGAATTTGTGACCTATCGTACACAGACTTTCTGTCCTTTGGTGACCCACAGAAAGTGGAAACCTGCACAAAGTCTGGAAGGATAAGGCAGTTTACAAAAGAGAAAGCAGTGATGAAATGCATTCCAGGCAGAGTAACACATTTGGCAAAAACACAGAAACCAGGAGGAACATGGCACCTTGGGTCAGGGAGTGGATCAGTGAGCAGTGGTGACTACTTGGCAGAATATATTACAAAATGCGATCATTCAAAACAGAGCAGACAGCTTATTCTGCCAGAATTCACCAAGTCAGGTCACAAAATTCTAGAACCACATTTCACTTCTCTTCTAAAGTCTCATCACTCATCAAATGAGTCCTTCAACAGCTCATTCACCTTCTAGAAAATTCTCAAAATCCCACATCTTCTCTGACAGTCTCACTTTATAACACTTTTTATACCATAGGAGATGTTTTTAGCATGATGAGTAAGGAATAGCTCTTCAAAGATGCATATATAGGATTTTAGAAAGAAAGATGTTGAGAATCTATCATGCCAACAGAACTTTGAAACGGATGAAGTACCTCGGCTAGACTTGAAAGCCGGCTAACGGCACACTTTCAGGAGGAGGATTTCCGAGTCCAGCAGAAGTGGCGTCTCTGGGCTTTCTCGAAGTTGTGCTTATTTCTATTTTTATTTCTCACCAAATAGCTTTAATCATGATAACCATTCACTTATGCAATATCAATAATCTTTATAATAATATTGGGAACTGTTATTCATATCAGTTATAACCAGATAGTATCAAATTACATGACATTACAATTTATTTTTTAATTTATTGTTTCCAGTTGGTGGCTGAGTTATTGTTAGCTTTTTAAAAGTGAAAGAGTGAAAAACTTTTTCATCTATAATAAAAATTCTTATGTTCAAATATTAAATATAAGTTCTCAAAGTGTTAGTATTTATACCGTTTTATTTCACCTCCAAACAACCACTTTATCAGGGAGGAAGTAGTTGTCACGTTTGACAGGTGAGTAATGGATTGGGACACGGAGACAGAGAGAGGTTTATTGAGTCTCTGAGGTTTCTCAGCTGTTGTCAAACTAGGGATGAAAACCACAATCTTATAAAGAGGGGCGAGGAGTGAACTGGCATTTATTGACTATCTCCCATGGGCCAGGCACTATGATAGGCACTAGAAAGAAATTTTATCTCGTTTTATTAAGGCAAAAGCCCAGTGAGCTAGTGTTGTCATCTACACTATGCATAAAGAATTTGAGGAGAAGAGGGGGAAATCAATTTGCCAGAAGTCACCCTTTTAACATGAGAGTTGGGATTAGAATTCCCTTTTTCTGACCACCTGTTCCACACATTGCTCCCACCTCTAACTGCAAACAATAGTATCTAACATTTAATATTACCTAATGTGTGTTAAGCAATGGATATGTGGAAGGCAGTGTATTAAGTGATTTTTAATGACTACTGTTTTGTTTTCTGCAAAGAATCTTTGACCTCCTAAGATAATAGAGATGCTCCTCCCATTCCAGCCAGAACACTTTGCAGGATTTTTTTTTAATTGGAGCTGGGAGAGAAAAGCTTTTTTCCTCTCTGGTCATGCATCTATAAGGACATGAGCCTGGGATCAGGCAGCCAGCTCTCTTATATCGTGGAGAATTTTGTCTGATAGAACAAAGACAACACCCAGAGAAAGATTTATAAGAAGCATATCTCTTTTAAAATCTCTGTTTCCAAAGATCCCTACGGCTCTACAACCAGACCTACTGCTATCTAGGCTACAGTTTTGATATGTTAACCAATTATAGTGCTTCTTATTTTGTTTTTTTTGTTTTGTTTTAGCAATTTGTTTCTTTTTTCCTTTCACTTGAAGGTAACTTTACCAATACAAGATACCTTTACACACATCGTTTCACTCAATTCTAAAACCAAACATAAGATAGTTCGTTCATTCATTCAATATTATTGAAGTCTTATGCACCAGACATTGTTCTAGGTGCTGAAGATACAACAGTGAAAAAAATCAGGCCAAGTGCCCTGCCCTTTTCTTAACATAAGGTGAAGAAACTGAGGCACAGAGAATTTGTCTTATCCAAAGTTTCAGTAAATGGCAAAGAAAGAAACTAAAACCAGGTTGGTCTGAGGTTCAGATTTCAAGTTCTCATTGTTTGAGACTGGACCTAATAGGAGCCTGTTTCTCACTTCCATTTGGTCTCTAGAGAAACCCCAAACTTTAGGTATTATATTTGATTAAAGGTTGCTTAAGAGATGAGTATCTCGTGGCTTGGGGAAAAGTATAGAGTCATCAAACTCTCTGTTATCGATTGAATGCTTTCTTCTTTGCTTAGTCACCATAGACTTTGCTAAGTCTAGGACGGAAGAGTTAAGAGGGAAATTGACGCTCAGATAAGTCACTCTGAGGACATTTTCCACATTAAACCTTCCATTTTATAGGTATTCATTATCTCACAGAGTGATATGTCTAAGGCATCATATTTCAGATGCTTTATCTCAAGTTTAGAAAACATAAAAACTAGTAAATAGCTAATAACCAGCTGAAAGAGATATAGGTGTGCTCAGTTTTGCAGTCAAACTTCCAGATCTTCCACGAATTTATTTAATAGAGAATAAAATTTCTATGAATTGAATTTCGTGAAATTCAAGTACATACTGAGCAAATAGAACTCAGGGTGATGGGAAACAAAACAGATCCGGAGGCATTTAGTCATAGGTTTTCCATGAGTTTGAAGATCTTTCTAGAGATTCTCTTTCATGTCTTTTAGTATATTCTCTAAAGAGAAAATCCTATTGACCAAGCTCAAGTCAGGTGAACACGGTTGACCTGATGAACCAAGGCCGAGGGAGACAAGCTCACAAAACATAAACATGGCTGCAATGCAAACCCTTTAGTTACATTTGGCAGAAGTTCCTGCAGGTGTTTAGGAAAACCACTCTGACTGACGTGACTCAGTGTCAATTTTATCGGATAGAACCATTGCTTCTCTGAACTATGTGGATCCAGCCTAAAATAACTTCCATAATGAGCCACGTTCTTACAACAGTATCTTAAGCATGGCAGGCGTGATAGTGACCACATGGACCCCCCCCCCATGGTATTAAAAACAAAAAAGGTTTATTTTGGGGTCAAATTCATGAGCATTTCACTAAACCATTCATCAAATATTTACTTTGTTCTAAGAGTTGGTTTAAAATTGTGCAGCACCAACTTGTGACTTTGTTCTTTCATATGCTGTCATCTTAGATTCACGGCAACCATACAAAGTAGGTATAATTGCCATCCCTCATTCCCCAGTTTTTTTTAATAATACGTGAGAAAACAGACTCAAAGAAGTTGAATATCAACAGACTTGACAAAGCATATATAATTATCCTCTACATCAACTAAAAAGATGCAGACAACCCGATAGAAAAATGGTTAAAATATTTTTAACATCTTTTTGTTTAGGTATGATTGACATTAAAAAAAGCTATACATATTTAATGTACACATTTTGATGAGGTTGAAGGATGAAACTGTTGCCATATACAATGCTTTAAACTTCTCATCACCTCTAGAAGTTTCCTCTCTTCCTCTTTTTTTATAAGAACATTTAACATAATATCTATCCTGTTTTGAAGTATACGATACAGTATATTAACTATATCCACCATGCTGATCAGTAGATATCTAGGACTTATTCACTTATGCATAAGTGAAACAATATACACTTTGATCAACACCTCCCCAGTTCTCCTTTCCCCCAACCCCTGCTCTCTGCTTCTATGAGTTCAACTGTTTTAGATTCCTACATAAGTGGAATCCTGCACTTTGTTCTGTGTCTATCTTATTTCACTTAGTATAATGTCTTCTAAGTCCATCCATGTTGTAGTAAATAGAATTTTCTCCTTCTTTAAGACTGATTAATATTCCCTTGTATGTATATACCACATTTTCTTTATCCCTTCATCTGTCTATGGACATTTAAGTTGTTTCCATGTCTTTGCTGATATAAAGAATTCTGCAGTGAAAATGGGATTGCAGATGTTTCTTCAAGACCCTTATTTCAATTATTTTTGGTATATACCCAGAGGTGGAATTGCTGGATTTATATTTTTATATTTACTTTTTGATTTTTTGAGGAATCTCCATATTGTTTGCCATAGTGGTTGTACCTATTTACATTCCAAGGTACATTACCATTGATGACATAATTTGTCAATAACTATCAGTCGTGAGAGAAGTGCAAATTAAAGCCACAATTCAAGACTACTGAACACTCATCAGAATGGCCAAACTGAAAAATGATAAAAACATAGTTAGATAAATAGATAGATAGAAATTCACTTTTGTGAAAATGTATAGCAATTATTACTCTCATACACAGCTGATGGATGTGTAAGTTGGTGCAACCACTTTGGGAAACTATTTGCAATATCTACTAAAGTTGAACACATGCCTGCTTTATATTTCAACAATTTCCTTCTTATGTCTGGACCCAATATAAGTGCATACATGTGCTCTCCACAGTACATGTGCATGAGTATTCAGGGCAATGCTAGACATAATATGCAAAAACTGGAAAAAACACAAATGTCCATCAGCACTGGAATGCACGAATATATAGTATTCAAAACATTGAATGCTATTTCTCAGTGATATTGAAAGAGCTCCAACTACACGTAACAACATGGATACCATAAATATAATTTGAGCAAAATATGCCTAAAGCAGAAGAGCACCCTGGCATGTTCCCATAATATAAGTTTAAAATCATTATAACGTTTTAAAATCCAGCATTACTGATCTATGGTTTTAGAAAATGATAGTAGTCATCTTTTTTGGATGGGAGGGAAAGAGAGGGCCAAGTGACTGGCAGAGAATACGAAGGAGTTTTTTGTGCCTGCTGTTAATGTTCTATTCCTTCAGTTAGGTGATAATTACATGAATGTGGTCACTTTTCTGCTTGCATTGTGTAATCTAAGAAAAAAATTCCAAAAAGAAATACATAAAACATTTTAAATCAACTCAATTTCAGGATAAAAATTCTTAGTAGACAAAAAGGAAACTACCTTAACTTGTCAAAAATATTTAACAAAAACTATGCAAATTCTATAGTCAAAACTTTCACTTTGAGATCAGGAACAAAAAGAGAAAGCCCAGTATCACCAATTCTGTTCAACATCGAACCAAAGACGAAACCAAGGCAGTAATATAAGAAAAGAGCAAATATCAGATTTTTAAAAAAGCAAAGCCGTCAGTATTTGGAAAATTTATGATAATAGCATGCATAGAAAACCTAAGAAAATAAATAGAAAAATTATTAGAATTAATTAATGAGTTCTGTAAGTTGCTAGGTTTAAAATCAAAATAAAGATCAATTGCACAGTTTACGTTAACAAAAAAGAAAATTATAAAATGTATTGTTTATCATAACCATATAAAACTTAAGATCCTTGGAAATAAATCTAATATATGGATGAGATTTGGGGAGAAATATATAAAATATCCACTAGAGACATTACAGAAAACCCAATTATTGATTTTCCAAGTTCTTGGGAAGAAAAGCTCAGGGATTTAATATGTCAATTGTCCTCCAATAACCATTTAAATTCAATGTGATTTCAATTATAATCACAGGAGGTTTTTTAGAAAATTGAAATGTGACAAACAGAAACTAAAAGTTGTATTGACAAACAATGGCCTATTAATATTCCAGTTTTGAAGAAAAACCAGGTGAATGGCTTAATGTTTTCAAATATGAAGAATTACTCTAAAGCTCTATGATCTGAGACCATAATACCATCTCTGAGATAGACAGAGAAATTAACACAACAGGGAGTCCAGAAAAATACTCACGTATATATGGGTATAATATATTATATGGGAGGCATTATATATTGTATGGAAATGATATATATCACTGGAAAATAAATAAGTTTATTAAAACATTTAATAAATGGTTCTGAGAAAATCAGTTATCTATATTGTAAAAACAATGTTACCCTTAGAAGGACTATCCACACGAAATAATTCCAGATGGATTAAAAACATTGGCATGGATAAATTGTGTCAACATGATTAAATTCTCCAAGAAAATATTTGAGATAATAAATCAGACTGCAAAAATATATGTCATATAATATTCCATTTATACAAAACTTAATACAGATAAAATAATTATATATATCATATACAGATGCACACACATACAGCAAAATTATAAAGAGGCAACACGGGAAAGAAAGATACATGCTTGTTTGGTAGGGTAGCTGAGTTGCTCCTAATTGCCTAATCTGTCATCATCAGATGTAGAAATTAGATTATTATTGAACATATATTTTGAAAGATTGGTAAATTTAGGAAGTAGATATGTTTTAACATTGTTTGCAGAACTCATTCTCTACATTATCCTAACAATTATTTAATGGTTCGAAAATGTGAATATCAGAATTAAGAAGTCCTACTTCTTAATACTTCTTTTAGTGTCTTCTCCTAACATTGTTGGTTGTTTACCCAATAATCATTTCTACTTTCTTCCTTGTAAAAAACAAATCAGTTTTTCTTGATCCGCTCTTTTCTCAGGGGATTCAGGAGTAAATCCTGATAATGCTAAACTAATCAAGAAGTTGTGACTCATCATTCTAGGTTCAGATTAGGCAGGAGCATGTGACCAAATTCTAGCCAAGGAGATGTAACAGGATTTTTCCTGGAAATTGACTAAGAGACTCATTTTATCTGGCATATATTGTTGTCATTGTAAAAAGTGCCTGAATATTTAGTGCCATTTAGACCATGAGGAGGACTTAGCCAGCGTGGTGGTCATATCAGAGTATGATATTGGAAATAAAGTCTTCAGTGCCATCCTTAAGCTGCTCATTTAACCAACCCTGGAACCATACTGCCTTGGAACTTCTGGTTATACGAGGTAATAAAATGTCCTTATTAATTAAGCCATTTTGACCTGAGTTTTCTATTACTTGTGACATAAATGATGCAATATCACAGTAAATATAAGACACAAGATGATGACCAAGGCAGCCTCAACTTTCTCTTCAGCTTGATGAAACTTTAGACAGATTTCTTCCTGAGTTTGGGCCACAGACCTCTCAGGTTTTGGAGCATTTACTTTAGAAAACTTGTAACTGTAAATTCTTTCTCTTCTGCTTTGCAATGTAAATCTTCTCCCAGCCTCGTGCCAGTTTTACAACCCACAAATGCCTTTCTCAAGGACCTGGGAGGAAGTCATCCCTTGAGATGTAATCATGAAAAAGATAGCCCCCATCTCCCAGTGTCTGTAGGAGTGTAGAAACCAAAGTTAGATAAGAGCAATTACAGATGACCCATCACATCCACCAAGATCCTACTTTTCTACTAGCTCTTTCCAGTGCTGAAAAACTATCCTGCCTTTTGTGTCAAGGGAGGAGCTGAGTTTGATTTCTCTCCTCTATTGCAATAGCCATAAATAAAGTCTTCCTTGCCTGTTCAACTTGTCTGGTGGTGTTTCCTGCTGTGTAAGATAGTAGGAAAAAAGCTACAGTGCTTTGAGAGTCAGAAACCAGAAATCTGACTTAAAACATAGTTGCAAATTAAAAAATCCCCAAAATGTATTTATTTATTGTTTCAAATATCAGGTGCTCTTTTAGATATAATACAGAATATCAAAGATAAATAAAATAATTATCTGCCCTCAAGGAACTTACAGCCTCAGGAGGGTGGAAAAAAGAGTTAAGGCAAGTAAACAAATAACGATACTGAAAGTGAATTGATCTTAGATGTCAAAGGTTAAATAACAAAGGGTTATGGGTGTATAGAGGAAGGAGAGGTCATCTCTTGCTATGAATTAGGAGGGAGGTAAAAAAAGCTTCCTTTAAAAGAACATTTGAAGTGCTCTACACTATAAAGTGATGGGGGGAGAACCAGGGTCCCTCTAGGTATATGCAAATACAGAGTAGAGCTGTAGAGGGAATCCCAGTGCTACCCATATGGTCCTCTAACAGGATGCAGCAGTACTTAGCAGGAGCGTAGGTTCCGGTTATTTGACCCTGGGCAAGTCCCCTCTATCTCTAAACCTCAGTTCCTGTTTCTGTAAAGCAAGGGATTTGGGCTGGAGGATTATGAAGATATTTTTCAGTTCAAAAACATTCCAATATTTTATGATACATGCCCGGTTCAATTAAGTAAGAAGTTATGCATCATTGCTTAACTTGCTTTAACTTATTTAAACTATTAAATAATTTACAAATGTATTCATCAAATCAGAAAAGGAGGACAACTTTTGAAAGAAAATTATAAACAGAGAAAGCCATTTTTGTAATCTAATAGCAAAGTGGCACCACATTTGGCTTCCCGGCTCATTGGGTCTGAATAGCCTAAGATATTTTCATTCATTCTAGTCTAGTCAATTCTTCATTGTTGGAAGTCACTGAAGTGGTATCCCTTGGTACTGGAGTTGGAGCCAAGTGGTTCCTCTCAGTTGTGAATTTTGCAAAAGAAAAACTCTCTGCTCCTGGAAATGGGGAAGAAGAAAGGATTATTCTAATTCCCACTTATTACAATAACAACAATATCATTTCCAGTGTAGAAGGTTCTAGGAGAAAGTGATGTGGGCACATTTTCAGCTTTGTTTTTGTGTACCATAGTGTAACTATATTTGCTGAGTATTAACGGGTGAAGTTAACCAATTTGGGTATTAAATACTCGTCCCCTAAATGGAGCCTGCAAACAGCCCTTGAAAGTTGGCATCTTGAAACGATTGTAGGAAGAAAAACGTCCTCATAAAGGAAATATTTGGGTGCCAAACATTTTTGAAACTCAGCTCTTAAAAATCAAACCAAGTAAGTGGATTTGACTGTCACTGGTGTAACGTGTTTTTTGTTGTTCCCGCACTAGAGTTGCAATCATTAATGATCTCTGGCATCCTTACATAATTAATTCACTGTTTAGCCACACATTAGTCCATTGAAATTCCAAAGAAAAGGCAGTGTTTGCTCTTTATAACTTACTGAATTCACACTGTCTAGGAAAAATAATTTCAGCATCAAAAAATAGATAAACGATGACATGCCACATTAAATATGAATTTGTATCATTGAGTTTCCACAAATATCGTGTCATGCTCTGGAATGAGTCTTGAGAAGCAAAGGTATTCAAACATAGAGCTTAATCGTATCTCGTGTATCCTCCTTATTCTTTGGGCTTCTCTTGTTGTACAGAGGCAATATTCATGGTGGAACTGTCAGAAAGGGGAAGAATTTTCTCAGTAGATGTTTGATTATAAATGCAGCTGAGCTAAACCCTGCTTTCTCGCACCTGGGGAAAAGCTCAATAATAGCAATGCAACTGTGGTGAACTCAGAATGATCAGCTAGGGGTCAAAAAATGCAGTCTTTCCTTAAATGGCACTTCTAAACCTCTAGCTGTCTCACTTCTATCTGTAAAATAAATGAAGCAAAAAACATCAAAATAATAATAATTTACATTCTTATGGCACAATGCTATTTCTAACAGAGAACAGGAGCACAAATATTGATATTTTTAAAATTATTATTTAAAAGGTTTTTTGTTTCAATTTGTGAAACTTGGTGGGAAACTTTCTTGTTTTGTATTGTGTAAAATATTTTGTAAGCTCTGTGGCAATTTTGTTGGGTTAAGCTATTATTATGCTAATGATGCTGAAGAGAGGGCCATTTCACTAAGGAGAGCAAGATGTTACATTATGGATAACATCAGTTGTTCCCGCTGTCACTCATCTGTGGAAAAGGTTTCAATTCCTTATTGAAAAACAAAATCAAGAACTCAAGCTTAAGAACAAAACAGAGGGAAGGTGAGGAGTTCATCCCATGGGGAGGGTGTTCCTCCTCTTGAGTCCCTGTGGAATAGGACAAGGTCAGTGACACAGCCAGCTAGGGAAGGGTCAGACAGGTAATCTTAATGCAGTAGGGAGAATATGCTTACTTGAGACACATGGTCTTCTTAGGATCTTGTAAAATATTTCCGACAGAGCCAGGCTACCACAGTTGTGTCATCTATCTCCCAGAGACCAATAAAGTAACTAAAAGGAGAACAAATGAAAGAGAACCCCAAGGAAAATGTGCTTAGTGGTTCAAATTGAGTGCCACTAAGAGATCTTTAATGGCATTGTGTATGGATGTGTGTGAACAATTGAGGGAGTGTGGCTGTGTTTATTAAGAGAATTATAATCTGTTTATTTGGGGGCAGGTCATATCTCTAATTTGAGCACCATTTATGTTTTTATTTGTGAATGAAATAAATGGACTACTTAAGTAAATCTAAACTTTTACTTTCAACATCATTAAAACTTCTTGAAGTTAAACCTCATGAAGAATTCCAAAATAGGAAACAGATAAAAATTATGGGTGAAAGTCAAGAATCTTGATTTATATATCAAAGAAACAAGCCACAGCAATATGCATGTGTGTGTATATATATATATATATATGGTGAAGAAGATTGGCTCTGAGCTAGCATCTGTGCCAATTTTCCTTTATTTTGTATGTGGGACCCCGCCAGACAATGGCTCTATGAGCCATGTGTAGGTCCATACGAGAGATCAGAAACTGTGAACCTGTGAACCCTGGGCTACTAAAGTAGAGCACACAAACTTAACCACTATGCCACCGGGCTGGCCTCAAGCCATAGCAATTTTCAAGGCAAATTCTAACGTATATTCAAGAAATAGATAATCCCTATTATGTATTCAAAAAATGTAAAGAGAGAGAGGATTCTCAAAAGTATTTATGAAACTAGTAGGGCATTGATATCAAAATCATAGAAGGAGAAAATAAGAAAGGAATATTATGGGCAAATATTTTGAGCATAACAACAAAAATCCTAAAGAAAATATCAAATATATCACTATATCAATATATGTATATATGTGTTTTTTATATATGCTTATATAAGCATACATACACACACACACACACAATATGGTTTATCTCAAGATAAAAAAACTTTGATAAATACTTTGTTAGTGATCTTGAGAGTGAGGACAACAGTCTTTCTCCAACATTGAGGGTGAGAGTGTACAATCTCTGTGAAGGAAAGTTTCTAAGTATATATTATAATTCTAAATACATGACTCTTTAATTCCACATTTTTTCTCCTTTCCTATAGTCATACATGCGTTAATTATCGATGAGTAAGCATGTTCACAGCGGTGTTATTTGTGATAGTAAAAGATTGAAACAGACTAAATGTCCTTCTGCAACAGAACGGTCATGTAAGTCGTAATACAATCGGCCCTCCATATTCATGGGTTCCACATCCGCGGATTTAACCAACTGCAGAGCAAAAGTTCTAGGATGGCTGCATCTGTACTGAACTTGCACAGACTTTTTTCTTGTCATTATTCCCTAAATAATACGCTGCATTAGGTGTTATAAGTAATCTAGAAAAGATTTAAAGCATAGGGAGGATGTGCATAGGTTGTATGCACATACTATACAATTTTAGATAAGGGACTTGGGCATTGTGAATTTTGGCTTCTGTGAGAGCCCTGGAACCAAAGGCCCTCAGATCCCGAGGGACTATTGTATACCAGTCTAACGGAATTCTGCAGAACTAACTGGTAAAATAAATCAAAGAAAAATTAGACACAATGATACGAAAAAATTTCTTATATGTATTGTTAACTCAAGGCAAAATGCACTACAGTAGAGGGTACAATATACAATTCTTTGCGCAAAAAAGTGTATAATTACATAGATTTGAATATATATAGCTTATCTCTGAAAAAACAATTAATACTGTTTGCTTCCTAGGAAGACCTGTGTGCTTAGAGAAAGGAGATGGAGTATTAATCATGCCTTTTTATTTTCTGTATTTCTGATGCTTTGACATCTGGAGCCTTCCAGATTCTGGAGAGACACCTCCTCTTCTCCCTGCTCCCCCCGCCTCATGCACCCACAAGGCTAGCCAATTCCTAGAGATAGTAAAGGACTCACCTGTGAGCACTCCTTTCATATGCAAACCTGCCAACCAATCAATCTAGAGCTGTACATACCCCAACTACCTACTTTATTTAATTCCTAGCTGTTTGCTCCCAGCATTCATAGGAGCGTAAAAGTCCAAGAATAGCCAAGCCAATTTTAAAGACAATAAAAAAAGTACTTAGCTATTGACATTAAGAATTATTAATAGTTAAAATGGTGTGCTGTAGGTATAAGGATAGACAAATTAAATGATGAAACTGAAGTGGGAGTCTAGAAAAAGACCTATTTGTGTAAGGAAATATATCCAAAAGCAGTAGCATTCCAAATCAGTAGGAAAGAATGCATTCTAGTAAATGGTGCCAGTAAAATTACTTATCGATATGGAGCATAAAGTAAAGTTAGATTTCTGACTCACATCATTCATAGGTACATTCCAGAATTTATATGAGCCAAATATGATAAACAAAACTTTTAGCTTTTGGAAGAAATTGCTGGTGAAAATTTTGATGACATTGGGATGGCACAAACTAAGCATAAAGGAAAAAAATATGTAATTTTGGCGTCCTGGGCCGCTCTCCACCTAATCCCCAGGGCAACCTTCTGCAGAGCTCTGAGAGCGCAACCGCTCGACTGGAAAACCTTAAGTTAATGCAAAGACGCATTTGCATTTCTACAAAACTTTCACAAGGAAGACAGGGCAATATTTTCCCCATTTTACAGGTGAGTAATCGAGGCATAGAAAGGAGATTAACGTTTGTCCAAGGCCATACTTGGCTGAAAGTGAGAGAAGTAAAAGATTTAATAATCATAAATCTTAGAAAAGTACCTCATGTTAAAATGTAGAAAAAAAGTCAACCCTCCTACATTCTGGTATTGTATGGTGCTATAATTATTATCTAGTTTTCCCAGTTATTTAATTTCATTTTAAAACACACACTCATTTTAAAAATCATAATATTTTGCTTCTGAAAAAACAACATTTGTAGATTTGGAATAGAATGGGGCATTGCAATTTCACTGACAGCAAACAACAATTTCAAATTCGTGTTAGCACCAGCATAAGAGGCCTCATAACAACGTCGCTAAGAGCTGCATCTCCACGTGGGGAATCTTCAAAGCACAATTAACTCTAATAATTTATTATAATAGATGAGATCTGGATTGCGCCAGGATTCACCAGAGTTACAAACTGTCTTCTGTGTTTTAGCATTTTTTCATCCTCTGAGTAGGAAATGTGGTCCAAGGTAGCACAAATAGCTCATTAAAGAATAAGATGAATGAAGGGTTAAGAACCATTTACAGGAACACCCTGGCCCTCCCTTATTGATTCCGCTGTAAACAAAACAGATAATCTTCAGTACAGGAGTGGTTCAATCACAAATATCCATCAACTGGCTGGTTAAGTGCTGTAAAAAGCATTTTTATAGCAAACAATCCGGTCAAAATTAATCTTTGCTAACCCACTACCTCTATTGTACTGATGTCTTGAATTAGAGTATTATGTTAAAAAAAATTGTAGTTTGTAGATTAGTCTACGAGATCCTTGAGGGGAAAGGTTTGTTTTCTCATCACTTTTCAAATCTCCCATAACTGCGTAGAGATTTGATACATAATGGAAGTTCAAAAAATATAAAATTGTTTCTACGTATACTAAAGAAAAGTACTTAGAATATAGATACCTTTCTCTTTTGTTTTTTCTTTAAAACAAAATTCTGACTTTAGCAAAATAATACTGCTATTTGTATTTTAAAAAAAACCTAACATCATAAAACTTTACCATTTATTTTAATTATCATTTAATTTACCATTTAATTATCTACAACATTCCAAGGTCCAAATTAGGAGATTATTTTTATATATCACGTAATTTGCATGACAACCTATGGGGTAGGTGTTATTATTTTCATTTTCAGGTGAAAAAACAGAATTGCAGATAGGTTAACTAGTAAATTGCCCAAATTCATAGAGCTAGTATGTGTTAGGGCTGGGATTCAAACCTTTTCTTTACGATTCATTGACAATCAACATGGCTAATAGAAGGGTTTTCTGTGATGCAGTTATGTTTCCTTTTTGGTATATCTGATATTTAAAGCACTTTTAATTTTAAAAAGGGAAAAACATTGACTTTCTAAGTGATGAGCTGCTGTGCATTTGCCATCTTCAGCTCCGTGCATTGGTGTTTCCTGGACTCTTAAAGGATGTTTTTCTTGTTATATTCAGTGACTTCAACCATCTCAGATATCATCATAGACCAAAGAAAAGCCCTTCCACATTATCCAGCTAATCAAACTCTCTAATTCTTCCTGGAACTGTCTGTTCTCATCAAGTTTATTCTCAGAGTTATTGGTAATCAGTGTCGCTGTGAAATTAAAGCTAGAATTCTAATTATGAGAACAGGAAGAGAGCATTCATTTAACTATCATATATTTAATGTATTCTCGGTTGTCTGTTTGTTTTGGCTTCAGGAAAACCTACCTGGATAAGCAAGCTAATAAATTGCCTGCTTCTTCTGAAATGTCATGATTTATATGCAGTGCAACTTTATTCTTATTTTTGAAATTAACTCTAGAAGGGCAGATTAATTAAAATGCATAATTCTTTTTTTTTTTTTAGAGACTGACACCTAAGCTAACAACTGTTGCCAATCTTCTCTTTTGTTTTTTTCTTTCTGCTTTTTTCTCCCCAAATCCCCCTAGTATAAAGTTGTATATTTTAGTTGTGGGTCCTTCTAGTTGTAGTACATAGGACGCCGCCTCAATGTGACCTCATGAGTGGTGCCATGTCCACGCCCAGGATCCAAACCAGAGAAACCCTGGGTCACTGTAGTGGAGCGTGCGAACTTAACCACTCCGTCGGGGGCCGGCCCCCCATAAAATGCGTAATTCTTAAAAGGTAAGATTAAAGGACTATTTACTTGCTTAAGATTCAATTGATTATTTACCCATCTCTCTCTAAACATAGATGTATACACACACCCAAATACAAAACTTAAACATATAATATATAACAAATATATATAAGTCATATGTATTTTAACTCTCTATATATGCAGAGTGCGTGTGAAGGTAAATCTCATCTTACCTATTTTTGCTGATATGACTGTTCAATTAAGGATTATTTAAACTGGAAAAAAAAGGGGGGATTAATGATGAAGATGTGCGTATTCTCTGAGATAATTTTCCTTTCTAGAATTTTTTTTTAATTTTCCAATTTTTAGCCAAGATCTGGAATTTAGATATTAAAGAAAAGTTAGCCAAAAAAAAAAAAGCAAAAAATCCAAAGATATAATGGAACACTTAAAAAATAAACAGACTTATTTCACACATTTGTATAAGTATGTTTTTCTAAAGCAATTATCTATTTGATCATTATGTGCTTCTTCACAATTATTTATTTCTAATCAAAAAGTGCAGTACATGCCACAAAGATATAATTTCTTGAATTTTTTGATGTACTCAGCACTTAGGGAGAAAATTTCCCCAAAACAAATTTGAATATTTTGTTCTATTTTATTGGACTGGAATTCAAGTGCTTAGATTTTAAAGTTCTGTCATTAAAACACACGATTATCTGAAATGGGAATGTTTCAATTTTGACAAAACTTGAAGCTTTACTGCATTGTAAATGATTTTACGAAATAGTGTCTGGATACTTAAAAAAAATTTTTCTTTCCCCAAAACAGCTTATTTCAGTTGTCAAAGGACTTTTACATGCATCTTTTCCAATTCTCATAATACCTCTATAACGAAATTACTATGTTCATTTTAAAGATGAGGACATAGAAGTTGAATAGTGAAGAGTTTGCCCATAGTGCTATGAACTGGTAAGCCTAGAATGGCCTTTAATTTAATAAATTAATTTGTTAATTCAATAAAAATTTCTGCCCAACATTTATAATATGTACTTTTGGATGTGGTGAACTCCATCTTATCTACCATCTCTCATTTCACAGCAAACATAATGATTGGTGGGGCTGAACATACCCCTAGCTACAGGGATTAGAACTGGATGAGCCCTTCCGATCAACAAAGTTCCATTTCCCTTGCTATTGTTAATGTTTCCAGTAAGGGCTGTAACGCTGGCTCATGTCAATCAATACTTACAGTGACTGGCTCAGGAGTAGCCACCCAGGCTTTTCCATCATGGTTGAAGCCATGGATTTTCATTTGATGTTTGAGGAAGAGAGTCTTGAAATCTCTCTGAGTCTCAACAGATGAGGATGTTGTTTCCGGAGCTGATGGTAGCCCTCAATGAAAACAAAAGAGGGTATACTGACACTTGAAGAAGACAGCAGAGAGCAAAAGAATGACAATGGTCTTTGGATGTCACCCAGTTGAGAGTGCTGGATCACACTGACACTGATGGTCACCATACTTCCAAATCAGCAAGTCACCTGGGCTAGTTAATTCCTTGCATTAAGTTATTTTCCACTGGATTTCACTTTACTTACAACTTAAAGATAGATTCTAATATTATCTCCTCAGCTTAAAAAAGTTGCATTTTCTTGTCAAAGTCAAATAGAAACATTGTCTAATTTATAGTTGGAAGATTTTTAATTTATAAAGATGGGATGTTTGATGCTGTTTTGTTGACTTTATTTAACAGTGTATCTTGTTATTGATTTTTCTCTTCAGACTCATTGCACTACCAAACATGCTAAGAGGCAGTTTTTTTCAAATGAGATGGCCATAGATGGTGCTGAAATTCCCAAATGCCCTTCCTGCTGTGATTAAGGAGCAGAGATATGCAGGACCTCAGTTCCTGCCAGTCACACTCACTGATCACAGCTGAAAGTACCTTTGTCTCAAGACAGTTGACAGCCTGAAAATTACCACCCAAAGCTGAGGACACTTGTTTGGATTAATGACAAAATGACTGATTAGGGCTGGTTCACTGCATTCATGCTTGTATTTAGAAGAAAAGCCATGAATGAACTTTGCTGGGCTGGATAAAAAGAATAAGTGAAGTAGACAGCTGAGGCCATAGCCCACTCAGCCGCAGGTAAAGGTAGCCGAAGAAAGGGAGAAGTGACTTGTGTCTAGAATGAAGCTCCTAAACCCACCAACGTAAACCTGGAACCTAGAAACCTCAGAATGTCAGATTACAGGGGAGAAGTTTGGGTCTTCAAATTAAAATGTAATCGATTTTTAAGAATCAAGTAAACAAATGTCAAATGTAAGCAGTGATGCACATGTGAGTCTGCGTGCACTTTGAACTCAGGGGAGGCATGACAAGCTGAAGAGGTAAGATTTGAGAAACCCTGGGAGACATGCGTGTAAGCCCGGACAACAATGTCACTTAAGGACTTGAGTTCCATCCTTCTCACTAAACTTCCCATGGCTAAATTTTTTATTTTTTTTTTGCCATGAATCAGAAGCTGTTTATTAGCCAGAGAACACCAAGACCAGAATATACTTGCCAGAAATGGAGTTTTAAGAAATCTACAGAGTTGTTTGGGCTGTATGAATATATTTTCAGCTGCAGAGACAATGATGGTGTATTTGACGTGTCCCTAAACCTACCTACTGACCTATCTGTATAAAATACAACCCCCTCAATTAATTAGTTCTTAACTTTAAGCTTCTTTTTAAAAAAATTTATTTCCTTATTGAGGTATAATTGACATAAAACATTATGTTAGTTTCAGGTGTGCAACAATGATTCAATATTTGTATACGTTGGGAAATATCGCATGGCCAATTTTAATATATAGAACTTTATTTTGTATATCTGATACCCAGATCCACTCGTCCTCCTCCTTCATCATTCTTTAACAAGAGTCTGCTGTCTGAAGCAGCCATTGCCCTTGACCCTTTAAGTTTGAGGTTGTGGTTGCATGGGATCAGATGAGCATTGAAGCTGTTGAGTGAATGTGGGTTGGGGGTATTGTATTATCATTATCTCCAGAGATGCCTATGTAGTATTTTTTTCAGCTTTTAAAATGTTTTCATACAGCACAATTCACTCTTAAATGTACAATTTTTTGAGTTTGGACAAATGTACACAGGTGTGTAACCACAACAAACAAGATACAGGATGTTCTATCACCCCTAAAACTTCCTTAATGCTCCCCTTTTTTAGTCAACTCCTTATCTCCACATCTAACCAGGAAGCCACTATTCTGTCTTCTGTTCTTAGAGTTTTGCCACTCCAAGAATTCATATAAATGGGTATATAGTGTGTAGCCTTTTGAACCTCACTTCTTTTACTTGTTTGACATCCATCCATACCATTGCATGCATCAGTAGTTTATTACTTTTGATTTTTAAGTAATAGTTCAAACATATTCTATTGTATTTATTTATCAGTTCGGTAGTGGAATGGCATTTATCTTGTTTTTAGTCTTTGATGATTATGAGTAGAACGGCTACACACTGAATAAACTTTCATATACATGTTTTTGTATGAACATAAGTTTTCAATTCTACTAGGTAAATTCTCAGTGTGAGATTGCTTGGAATCACAGTAATCATATGTTTAACTGCATAAGAAACTACCAAACTGTTTTCTAGAAGAGATGTGCCATTTTTCATTTTTGGCATTAACATATAACAGAGTTTCAGATGCTATGTATCCTTGTCAACACTCATTTTCTCAGTGTTTTCTTTTGTTTTGTGTTTTTAACCATCTTAACAAATATGTAGTGGAATCTTTTCATGTGCTTATTTGCCATAGCTTCTTTGAAGTACGTACTCAAATCTTTGGCTTATTTGTTATATGGCTTATTTGTAATTTGTTTTCTTGTTATTGAGTTTTGAGGGTTCTTTTTATAATCTGCATACAAATACTTTGTCTGATGTTTGGTTTACAAATGTTTGTCCCAGTCTCTCTGCGTTGCATGTCCTTTTTAAAAGTGTCTTTCCAAAATGAGAATTTTTTTTTTTATTGAGTTATTGATAGGTTACAATCTTGTGAAATTTCAATTGTACATTAATGTTTGTCAGTCATGTTGTAGGTGCACCACTTCACCCTTTGTGCCCACCCCCCACCCCACCTTTCCCCTGGTATCCACTAAACTGTTCTTGGTCCATAGTTTTAAATTCCTCATATGAGTGGAGTCATACACAGATTATCTTTCTCTTGCTGGCTTATTTCACTTAACATAATTCTCTCAAGGTCCATCCATGTCATTGCAAATGGAATGATTTTGTTCTGTTTTGCAGCTGAGTAGTATTCCATTGTATATATGTACCACATCTTCTTTATCCATTCGTCTGTTGATGGGCACTTAGGTTGCTTCCACGTCTTGGCTATTGTAAACAGTGCTGCAATAAACATTGGGGTGCACAGGACTTTTGGGATTGCTGACTTCAGGCTCTTTGGATAAATACCCAGTAGTGGGATGGCTGGATCGTATGGTAGTTCTATTTTTAGTTTTTTGAGGAATCTCCATACTGTTTTCCATAGTGGCTGCACCAGTTTGCATTCCCACCAGCAGTGTATGAGGGTTCCTTTTTCTTCGCAACCTCTCCAACATTTGTTGCTATTGGTTTTAGATATTTTTGTCATTCTAACGGGTGTAAGGTGATATCTTAGTGTAGTTTTGATTTGCATTTCCCTGATGATCAGTGATGATGAGCATCTTTTCATGTGCCTATTGGCCATCAGTATATCTTCTTTGGAGAAATATCTGTTCATGTCTCTAGCCCACAAAATGAGAAATTTTTAACTTTGATAAAGTTAAAATTTGTTTATCAATTTGTTTTTTTCATTGAGTGGGATTTTGATATTTTATCTAAGAACTTTTTGCCTAAGGTAAGGCCACAAAGATTTTTTTCCCATGTTTTCTTTTAAAAATATTATAGTTGTAGATTTTTCATTTATGTCTATGACCTATTTTGAGCTAATATTTTATGAGATACTAAATAAGAGTTGAGATTTCTTTTTTTTTACATAGACATGTTGAAATTTGCCAATATCGTTTGTTGAAAAGACTATCCTTTTCCTAGAGTTGACTTTGTTCCTCTGTCAAAAATCAGTTAAGGGGCTGGCCCGGTGGCATAGTGGTTAAGTTCGGCATGCTCCACTTTGGGGTCCAGGTTCACAAGTTTTGGTCTCCAGTGAGGACCTACACCACTCATCAAGCCATGCTGTGGTGGCGTCCACATACAAAATAGAGGAAGGTAGGCACAGGTGTTAGCTCAAGGCCAATCTTCCGCACACACACACACAAAATCAATTAACCCATTCGTGTGATTCTATTTACAGATTATTCTGTTCCAGTAATCTATACGTTTGTTTTTTTGCCAACATTACCCTATGTTAATAACTTTAGCATTATGAAACACCTTGAAAACAAATGGTGTGACTCTTCCAAATTTGTTTTCTTTTTCCTTTGCAAACTTCCTTTCTATATTGTAGTTCAGTTACTGCTCCATATAAAGTTATGAATTAGGTTGTTGATATTGATGAAAGTTTTTGATGGGGATTTGATTAGATTGAATCCATAGATTACTTGAGGAGAAATTATATCAGTAATATTTAGTCTTCTAATAAACTAGTAGCTCTCCTTTGATGTATTTCTTCCATGTTCCTGGTTTTCACAAATTGTTTTTGTTAGTGTATAGAAAGGAAATTGATTTTTATATACTGACTTGTGTTCTGTAACTTTTATAACCTCAATTATCATAAATTCATTTCCAATCTTTGTAGTTACTACTTATTTTCTTGCCTTAAGGCCTCCAGTGCTCTCCTTGTGAGGTAGGTCTATGCTCCCACTCCTAGAATTTGGGATCTGTGACTACTTAACAAGTAGACTATGATAAAACTTACCCTAAGGACATTTCTGGGCCAACACCTTAAGAAATCGTTGGCTTCTATTTCTTGCATTTTAGAACATTTGCTTCTGAAACTTACCTAAAATTCTAGGAAGAAAACAGCTCATGGAGAGGCCCAGGTGGAAAGGAACCAATAGCCATCACCAATTTGCCAGCCTTCTGAATGAGTCACCTCAGAACTGGATCTTCTGGGCCAGTTGCACCACCCCAAATGATGCAGCACAGAACAGAGACGAACTCTCCCCACTAAGTCTAGCCAAAAATTCAGATTCATGAACAGAAATTGAGTTATTAAATTATTAAATTCTATTAAACCACTATAGTTGAGGGAGATTTTTAATGCAGCAATAGTTAAGTGAAATAATTCATAGGCATTCTCATGTCAACTCCACATAAAACATGTGGAGTCCTCAAAGAGTTTCTATTTTGAGTGAAAAGTATTTAATTAACTATGTTATAAATTGATAAAAAAAGAGATCTGGAGAAAATATCATTACTTCTTTAATAATACAAACACAGAGCATCTTTTGTGACTTTTAGGAGGATGCAAAAGCCAGTAACTGGAAAGTGCTGACACACTATATCATTACATGTATTAGTTCTTTAGGGAAGTGGAAAGTGCAATCTGGGAACAAAAACACATAGCCCATCGGCCATGTAGTTCAATAAATATGAAAAGAAACATATCCCTTCTGTATCGTCATAATGAAATACATCCTGATAATATTTCTGGGGTTAAGTTTAAATAAACTAAATAAATCAATAAATTCTGTAGATTTACTTATCCTTTCCATCATCAGGGCCATTGGTGTATTTCAGCATCTCCAAAAAGTAAGTGCTTCAGGCCTAAAAATTGTTGAGGCGTAAAAGCCTAGGATTCATGAGCCTACGATTGTTTTCTTTCTCTTCTGCTTACATTCAGTGGCTTCACATGGTTCACATCATGGAGCTCAGTCCCTCTGTCCACTCCACACAGTGTCCAATGTTTTCCCCTTAGTCACTGCAGAAGAAACCGTCAAAAGATAGTTTGTGAATGTTATATGTTAATTTTATCTCAATAAACCTTGAAGAAAAAAAATGCTTTGTGGAATTGTATTTAAATGTGTTTTATATTATCTGAGATCTATATTTCCTGTATAGGTTTTAAGACATTCAAAACCAATGCTAGTTTTTATTAAAAAATTTATGACATAATATAAAAGTATGATTATTATGGGTTTCTGCCATCCCATTTCACGGCACTCCTAGATTTGCTAGTCATGTGTCTTGAATTTTCTAATCTATCCCTCGTCTTAAATATTTGCTCTTCCTCCTCCATGAATTATTAAGGTGTGCTAGAAATTCCATGACTTTGTAATTTCAAAATCTCTGTCTCATACTTATTGTATCACTCAGAAATAGTAAAAAATACTTTATCATATCACATTTTATTTTGGTGTTGGGGATATACAGTTTTCCAAAATAAATTGCCTCAGGCTATTTGCTTCTGAATAGGTTCCACATAAAGTATTTCATTCAGTGAAATTTGACTAAATGTTGAAATAAAGAATTAAAAAGTGGTCTGACTTTCAGCACTCAACTGACATCTTATATAAAGTTTCAGTTGTACTCGGGTTGAAGACAATTTCGTCACCACCATTGGGTCCTACGATATTAATAATCACGACAACTCTAGTAACCTCACTTCAAACTCATAATTTTAGAAATAGATCAATTCCAGGTATGATGTCATTTAGAGAAGTTTCAGGTCCCTCTAATTTACATATCAATAAGCCATGATTCTCTGTTTTCAAAAATGTTCTTGGGGTCGGCCCCGCAGCTGAGTGGTTAAGTTCGTGATCTCCGCTGCAGGTGGCCCAGGGTTTCGTCGGTTCAAATCCTGGGCGCAGACATGGCACCACTCACCGAGCCACACTGAGGCGGCGTCCCACATACCACAACTAGAAGGACCCATAACTAAGCATACACAACTAAGTGCCTAGGGGTTTTGGGGAGAAAAAGGAAAAAATTAAAATCTTAAAAGAAAAAAAAAAATGTTCTTGTCTTGGAATACCTTGAAGGAATTCATTTAATTCTCTGATGTCATTTACTCTCCTTAGAACACAATTCTAGCAAAAAATAAAAAACCTTATATTAGCAGGAAAAGATCTTTAGGAAAAGATTTTTCTCAGGTGATCATTGTCACTGTTTGGGAATGTGTCCAGTAACCCACTGAAGCCACTTACACAACATAAAATTGCATTATTGATCCTAATTCTTTACTCCTATGATGCTACCAAAGAAATGGAGTATGTTTTCCAGTGCTTTCACTCTGGGTTCAGCCGTCTAACTTACCTTAGCTGGCTCCATGTAGTAAAAATGACCATTTTTCTAGTCCCAAGCTCAAGCTTCAAGAAACCTTGCGCATTTCAGTTTGTACTCTTGACCTCTACCATCACCGTAAGAAGGTGACTGGGCTATGCTGCTGGTCCCTGGGGGACGATGAGAGGCACACATGGAACAGAGCCATCCCCAGTTGGCTACAACGTGTGAATGAGCCCAGCCAGTCTCAGCCTAAATCAGCCAACCTCTCAGATAAACAGATAGACTGTGGGTTAAGTTGTGGGATAGTTTGTTCCATCGAAAAGCTAATATGCTACCTAAGTGGTTAGTGTGGAATGAACACTGCGGGAGAGAGTAACCTGCGTGGGAATGCTGTGACGTAATAGAACGAGAAATGTGGAAGCAAGAGGTGGAGGAGGCCATACTATAAACGGTTTTGGAAGGTGAGTCCTAGAGTATGGATTTCATTAGATTGGTGGAGTTTAAAGAGAAGAACTAACATTTTCTGTATACTCACTTTGTCCACGCACTGTGTTGAAATTTACTCCCACTTGCAATAGCAAAGAAAAGTAAAATCAATATACCCATTTTGTGCTTAAGGAATTAAAAAACTAAATTAAATTAATTTTTTTTAAAGTGAAACTAAAATCACACACATTAGGTAGCAGAGCTAGAATTTGAATGTTGGACTGAATGACTGGAAACTTCAAAATCTCTCTGCTGAGGTCATGTGTAAGACTCTGGTAGACTTCATAGCAGAGAAGGGTGAAGAGGCACCCTGCCATTTTACAGGTAAATAATTCTCGCTGCACAGATTCTGTGAGTATTGCAGAGTTAAGGCTTTACTATAACATGCACCAATAATAAGCAAAGCCTCAAGAAGGTATAGAACTTTCTCACAATATCATTTGTTTTATTAAACCTCAGATTCCTTCAGTAAAAGGTTGATATCTAAAATAAATTGAAAAGTTCCCAATATGCGCAACCTTAGAACTCCCTTGGTTTGGCTATAAAGTGGTCAACGTATCAAAGCACTCAGCTTCGCTGTAGGTGGACAACAAGGTGTCGCCTTCCTCTTCTCCCTTCCTCCAAATACCAGGTTCTTGAAGGCAAACTCCAGCCAATGCTCTGTTCTGCCACCTTGAGGCATGTTGACATGTCCAGTTGCCCAATGCTAACACTCTCCTCACTACTCATGTAGAGATGCTGGTGTATATCCACGCATAAGCCACCGTCCTGACTCACATTTGGCATTCAAATTCGCTCTAATTCAGCCATGCTGAGCCAAAGTTTCTGAAGCAGAACCATCCACCAGAGAGTGCCCATGTCTGGAGTGGCCTTGGCAAGGACTCTTCCAGAATCAAAACCAATCCTTATGATAGCCACCCTCCAAGAGGGCCTCCAGTAATCCTTGCCTCCTGGTGTTCACAGTCTTGTGTGGTCTCCTCACATATTATATCAAGGGAAGTTGTGTCCCCAGTGTCAAACAGAAGAAGTAATGTGTGTGACTGCCAAGGGTAGACCATGTAAATAATAGCACCCTCTGCCTATGTCTCTTGGACAGCTTGATCTAGGAGAAGCCACCCACACTGCCATGAGGACCAAGAGGAGAGAAACTGAGGCCTCAGGAACTGAAAGGTAAGGTGTCTCAGGCAAAGATCAAATTAAAGGTGCAGCCATACAACAGGTGTTAGATAGCTACAGTATCCCCCTAATACCTTAGAGAAAAAGAGAGAATTACAAAGTGAAAAGGCAAAGAAAAAAATAAAAAACTAAGTTTTAAGTACCAAACTAAGTTTCAAGTGCCTGAGAAGTCAATAGACTAAAACTTCCAGAGATTCATTTAGACTTACACGCTCTTGAGTCCCCAATATTTTTAAGCAATAAGTAGGCTGAGAACTCTGCACTACTTCCCATCAAGAAGGTGTTTCCTAATAGCTATGTCAGATGTGGCAGGGTAGAGAAAGGAGATGGAAAAACCTTCTGTAGAGTGCAGTCAAAGAGCCTGGAGGGAAATGGACAAAGGGACTCGCTGAAAGAGGAGTCAGAGGCTAGTAATGGACCATTAGCCCCCTCCAAGATAGGAGGCCCTCACATACATTTTTATGAAAAGCTGATTGCCTATATGTGCTAAGGTCCCGGTGTTAAGTCAAGGACTCATAATTATGTGAATTTGTTGTAAGTAGAGGGCCTTTCATGTTAAACACGAGTAGCTTTGCTCAAAGCAATTATTTATTAGTTTCAAATTGCCTTAGATGATTGCATTTAAAAATATTGGTATTTCAATTAATTTAACCATGGATTTATTTGCATTTCTGGCAGACTGGCAAAATACATATTTTTGTAAAACTAAATATATTTTAAAATGTAAAGTTTATTAAATGTGTTCCTTCATAGCAAATCAAGATATATTTGCTTTCATGGTTATGGCCAATCTAGAACAATTCAGATTTGGACGGAAGAGTTACCTTAACTTAGGCAACATTTTCAATATTGGGAAAGGAAGAGTAGGAAAAAAGATTATCAAATAAAAATTTCACAGTTTATAGCTTCCTTTTTGCCATTTCCTTTGGAGATATATTTAAATTTACTTACATATACAAAATTCTGTCCCTCTTGAATTACACTTTTCCTTCAAAAAGAAAGGTCAAAGATGAGGTTCCCTTGAGTTATTTTTTCCTCCATCTCAAAGTCTTAAAGTTGATCATTACAGATATTTCTTAAATACTTCCCTTTGAACGTTCTCTACTGGTCAATGGGCCTTTTTTCGGAGCCTGGAACGAAGTTTATCATCTATTTAGTGTATAAAAACCATTATCTTAAAGTGTCCAGTCACACACCATTCTTCTCATTTAGTTCAAAGACTTCCACGGAGATCGTGGCTAATATCTTTAAATGATCTTATTTTCTGACCATAGTTTGTTGCAAAGGGTAAGGAACTTAAATTCTATAAACACCAACAAATGATGTGACTTTTTCATATTATGTCACATATAATTCTCCCTGTAATTCAAGGGGGTTTCAGTATTATATTTCCCATTTTACAGAGGAGAAAATTGAAGCACAGATTGAGTAAATTATTTGCCCAAGATTACATGAGAATTTTACCCCCACTGCTTAGACTCAAAAGCTTTGATGTATTGCCTTTATCATGCTACTCTTCTTAATATAAAGTTAGATGCATAGAAAATTAATCCACCATATGTTTGGACTCCCAGAACTGATTACTCTCTGCAAATTGCACCAAAAGTGGAGAGTATTCCCATACTCAGAGTCTACGATATACAATTTTGGCACACAGCTGATGTGCCCGCTGAATGCACTGCTACTACTGAAACTGGCAGATACTTGCACTAGCAACTTTCTTCTAGACTTTCTCCAAACACTTTTTCTTTCCCATGTTGTCCAAAGGAACGCACACTCACTGCTTCGGCTGTCTTCCAGATCATCTCCGTTGTGGTTTCCTGCGCAGGCTAGGACTCTTCATAAGCAAAGTTGGTATTAGAGCTGCCTTAGTTTGTTTTTTTCCCCTGAAGGTACTTTTAGGAAAAATGTGTTATATTTAAGAAAAAAATTGCATTATAAATAAAAACCAAAAGTAGAATGCTTGATTTGGGAAAATGAAAGGCTAAGCTATTATAATTCTTTCTGGACTAATTCATCTTAGACTAATAAAATATGACTTGCCATGAAGTGAGTGATTGAAATTTTTCAAAAATTTGCATTGAGTGGAATAGATCTGTGCCTTCAGCAAATAAAAAAATATGGCAATGCATAGTGTAATACGTCCTTTCTCCCTCTGACTTAGGGATACAGAATGCAATATGGCAAAGCCTTTGGGAAGAAAATTAGCAAGTATATAAAAAATTGCTTAAACTGTTTGTTTATCCTATTTCAAGGAGTGGCTCGGTATACATAGTGAAAAATTTTCTTGTAGAGTGGACACATCTTCCAGTTCATTTTTGTGAATGTGTGGATAACTCAATTTTTCAGTATGTTTTTTTATCCCCACTGACAGATTACAAGCTCTTCCTGAATTCGTGCTTTAAAATAATGGCAGATGTGGGACAAACTGTAATGCCATTAAAATATTTGATCCACATTCTCCAATGCCTGCAGCTTCGCTTTTTAAAACAATATTTGGTCCATTTTGCCCTAAATGAATAAACAGAATAGAGTTATCTGTCGCAGAGAACATTAACAAAAAAGTTCTGCCGAGCTGAGGACTAAAAGGATGGTCCGTCTTTCTGGTGGGCGATGTTCGGGATTTTGGCGTTTAGAAGGCAGCCACCACAAGTGGTTGACCCTTACGTAATTTGAAATGAATTTCTTCTCCTTGCATTAATAACTAAGTGTGTGGTATTGTTAAGAAGTGTTTGTTTGTTTTAGCAATGAATATAAAACGGACCCAAGTGGAGAAGATCCTGGAGAATCATATCTTCATCTGGGATTACTAACCAGTGTCCTGGATGTAGGACAGTGGCACACAGTTTTTCATAGTCCATTTGGACTGTTATAACAAAACAACACAGACTAAGTGGCTTATAAACAACAGAAATTTGTTTCTCACAGTTCTGGAGGCTGGAAGTCCAAGATCAGGTTGCTGGTTTTGTCAGGTTCTGTCTAGTGAGGACCTGCCTCCTGATTTGTAAACAGCCATTTTGTCACTGTGTCCACATGTAGTGGAAGAGGTGAGGAAGCTTTCTGAGGCCTCTTTTTTGTGGGCACTAATCCCATTCACGAGTGCTCCATCCTCATACCCTAATCACCTCTCGAAGGACCCACCTCCGACCATCACACTGGGGGTTAAGTCCCAACATATGAATTTTGGGAAGACACATTCAACCTATAGCACAGCGGAACGACAACCATTACAAGACAATAAACTCGTAGGTTTAAAAAGATATTTTTTCAACTTTTAATTAAGAAGTAAAGTATGATATTTACAAAATATTAGTTTCTTCACAAAGATAAGGAAATATATAGAAAATTGAGGAAAATGGAATTCTTATTCATTAATTCAAGTCTCTATATGAGTTATGCCCCCTCTCCCTTTAGGTCTCAACTGAAACATCACTTCTGCAAAGAAGACTCACTCAGTCTCTGACTTGGTTTGGTCTCCCTGAGTTATAATCTCATATCGCACCTTGCTCTATCGTATTATTTTCGTTGCTTTTATCCTGACTGACTTTCCCCACTCATCCAGAAGCATTCAGAGATCAGGGACCACAAACATTTTTGTTCATCACTCTGTCCCCTGTTTCTAGTGTAGTAGGAAGCATGTGGTAGGTGGTCATTTACAAAAAGCAATAGGCAAATAATAATGAAAAATAATGATTTTTATCATAATGGAATTTTCAAATACGTACAATAGAAGAGGCTCCATCAGGGAGGGATTCTAATCTGAGACTTGATTTGCTGATGGACAAGCAAGGTCAGGCAGGTATAAGAGCATGTAAACAAATGGAGGTCTGCAATCACAGCAAATTGCGGCACCATGAGCGGCAGAGTATGGCTGAAGTATAACACAGGACTGGTAGAGTGACAGGAGGCGATGTCAGACAGGTGACAGGAACAAGTTTTTGAAAAGCCTCCTATATCACCTATGGAGTGTTCATTTACGTCTTAGGAAGCATTGACAGTTGCCATCAGGAGAGTGACAGGATCAAATTTTTGTGTGAGGAAAAGCAGGTTTGCCATGCATTGAAGGCTAGGCAAGAGTTGCTGCCGCCTCCAGCCTAAATATCCAAACACCTTTTGCCTGGGGTATGCGGACGACGGAGTCAAACCGATTACAGCTCTCTGGTGAGATGTGTGCACGCAAACAAAGGAACATAAATTCATGATGTTTTTGGAGCTCAAAATCGTTCCAAGTGTCTTTGGTATTTTATCTAGAGTGCTTTGTCAATTTACAATTTCACATTACGGTTGGCCCTCTGTATCTGACAGTTCTGTGTCTGCAGATTCAGCCAACTACAGGTGAAAGCCCTATGTTGATTGAGTCTGTACTGAACATGTACAGACTTTCTTCTTGTCATTATCCCCTAAACAATATGGTATAACAGCTATTTACATTGTTTTAGGTATTATAAGTAATCTAGAGAGGATTTAAAGTCTACAGGAGGATGTGCTGTAGGTTATATGCAAATACTACGCCATTTCGTATAAAAGCATCCCCGAATTTTGTTATCAATGGGGATAGAGGGTTGGGGAACAGTGTCCTGGAACCAATACCCCAGATACCCAGGAACAACTGTTCTTTGCACACTTGAAATGTAAATTTAAGCCCATAAAACTCTTATTACAAATAGGTGATTCTATTCATTGATCTGATTCATATCATCTTCCTGGAACTAAGATTCCTCTTCACATATCTATCACAGAGCTTATAAAATAGTATCTTGCACCTGAATGTAAGCACTCAGTGAGCACTTACTTTTAAGTAATCACAAAGTTAAATTTTATTATGGCTTAAAATAGTTATTTCTGTGGTAAAACACTCTTCAAAATAAAGACTTTTCACTCTTGCACACTAATAAAAAATAAGAAAATGATGCTATGTGTAGAAAACTAGAGCATGTGTTTGGTGCTTTTTGTGATAGCTAGTAAATTAAAATTAGTCTCACATTTGATCACTTGAAAAGAGTATCTAGTTGAAGCAATCATGTTGTCAGAATTTAATTCACTCATGTGACATTTACTGAGTGTCGGATATACACAAGTCCCTCTTCTAAGTACTGTAGAGTCAGAGGGAAAAAGCACTTTGTATCATAAAGAGGCTGAGGGAAAAGAAAATCATTACGATAAACACAGCAACTTTTGTAATAGATGAATACACAGACTGCCACAAAGCCACCTAATTTAGAAAAAGTCCCATCAGCGGTGACATCTGTGGCAGGGTGGCAGCCTTACGGCATGAATAGGAAGTCATCAAACAGAGCCTAAGTAAAGAAAAATAGCAGTAGAGTTATGGAGATGAGGAAAGGAAGGTCAAGAGGAGCACAAAGTGGGTGTGTGGGTGAGCGTGTGCGTGGGTGAGCGTGTGCGTGGGTGAGCGTGTGTGTGGGTGAGCGTGTGTGGTGGGAGGGGCTTGGGTGTATTTGAAGGAATCACAGGAAAATGCCAAAAGATAAGAATGAAAACTGAGATGAGAGCCAAATCATGAAGGGTCTTGAATGTCTTGGTTCGGGACAATTTTAGGAAGACTGAGCATTCAGGAGGCAGATAAAGGGCAGAACTTGAGAAAAATTTTGATGGTAGGTTTTTTTTCTAATGTGGAGTTTTTGGAGGGTGTAGAAGTAAAAATGACGTTATGGTCAAGACCAAATAGCTAGATTGATGGTGATTTTATAATTCAAGACCTCAGGGAATGCATTTACAAGAGCAAATGAGGATGGAATAAGAAGAAGAAAGACCTCAGAGATCACCAACGCTTACCAACCTTTATCCAGATTCCTTAGTCCAGTTTTCAAACAAAAGACCTTACTGAAGTTGAGCAAGCAGTCATGACATAAATGCACAACCTGAGCCTGGAAAATGGGCAATCAGATTTAAGTTCTACTTTGTGAATAAATGAAGAATTTGCAAGGCAGCAAATCAGAGGTGGAGGAAGTATTGTGAGTCTTTCTGATATTGCTATGAGACAAATGAGTGCTCAAAATTAGTGTGTCAGACAAAAGTGATACCCTCTCTTAAGAATTACCAAAATTCACAAAGCAAGTACAACATTAATATAGACAGTTTGGTGATTATTTTATTTCCAGACTGGATAAAAAATTAAATGTTATTTGTTTGGTCCGTCTGTTAAATCTATTATACAAATTAATTAGCATTCCCTCTGACATGTGGCACTTACAGCTGCACATTTTCCCCAGTGTAATAAAAAGCACATAGTAGATAATAAATATTTGTGAAACAAATGAATACATGACTCAATGAATCAATTTTCTCAGATGGTTTGTGAAAACTAGGAAATTCAAAACATTCTGAGGTCTAGAAACAGTTTCTTTTAATGAAACCTATACTTATGCTAGCTATGTTTATAACTATATGATTTCTTCAGTTGATATTAATGTTACAATCAATTAAAGCCCCAAAAAAGTGCTTTTAAAATTTCTATTTAATGTTATACTTCCCAGTAGCTGAATTCCGGCCCAGTGCTGGGGTGTTCAAGGGTTACTGTGGCTGATGTGCCAATGGGGAGACTGATATTTCCTTGGTGAGCCTAGCACTGTCTAATCATGGTTACAATCTAGTCGATCTTAAAGAGGGCATACATTCCCTTCCAAGAATCTAATTCACCCAGACAATGTGACTCTATGATAGACATGAAAGCTGATAACAATTCCTTCACACCTGGAGGGTTTGTTCTAACCAGACAAAACTCTTCAATTATTAGGGAATTTGATGTCATGATACATACAAGCTGATAGCCCTGAGCTAAGAGATTGTGAAACGTGAAATGTAGTAGAAAGAAAATACAAGCTTTGGCTGACGAAGACTTGAGTTTGCTTGTATCCTGGCTCTGGCAACTATCAGATTTCAAGATACTCATTTGTTCATTCATTCAACAAGTATTTCCTGAGTGCCAATGTCATGACAAACACTGCTTTCATCTCTGCACATGCAGGAAAAAATCAAACGCTCTCTGCCCTCAAGGAGCTTACATTCTTGCGGAGAAAATAGACAATGAACTGTTTAACAAAAAATAATTTCATAAAATGACAATTGCCACGAATAAAGTATAATATGATAGACATTGATGCACGTGGTAGAGGAAGCAGTGTATAGGGGATCAGATAAGCAGCATAAGAGGCAATTGATTGCGTCTGCACAAGGATGTGCCTTCTTTGAGCCAAAGCAAGTACATTTGAGATAAAACCAGAAAGATGTAAAGTCAATTAAATGAAGTCAACAATCTAATTGTGTCTCTTTCCCTATAAAGTTGGGATTATAATATCTACTTTGTAAACTAGTTCTGCAGATTAGGAAAAATAGAACATAAGGGGTGAGTATTGTGGTGGCTGGCACATATCAGGACCTTACAAAATGACATTGTCTTACTGTGATGTTTGCAATAGTGGTTCATGATGGTAGTACTATGAGTATTTAAAAATAGATCATAAAAAGGGGTATTATTACTTGGAGAAGTAGTTCAGAGCAGAAGTTTATTTAGAAATCCTTTCCAGAACAGTGGTCCTCTTTTTTAGTTTGTCTACCTGGCTGGAATCTTACAGACACTTGCTGGTCTCAGAATAGAACCTACGTAGCTTCTTTATCATGTTCTTGTAGCCTCAGCTGACCTGATGGGCTATAAATGTGATGACTTTGTCCTGCCAACCCCTGGATTGGCCTGGCCTTGTTGAACGGGATTTATGTTACGGAATTACCCTTATTATTGGACCCTGGATTATTGGTGCCTCCAAAAATTTACTGGCAAACTTTCAACACAGAGCATCTCCTTTTTATCTGCTGTGTGTTGTTTTGTGATCTGTAGCACATTTTTAAGTGCAAAGAGTCTGGGGTGGTAAAGAAAGTATGTGTTTGAGTTTACTTGAATAGCCAATAAAAGGGAACGCGCTAAGAACATTCTGGGCTCTCTGGATGGGGAACTGCAAGGCAAAGCCCAGTTCAGTGGTTTGAAACTGCACTGTGTTTGCCCTGCACAGTACTCTTAACAATGATGAAGTTACATTTAAACGCGATGTGCAAAGAGCCTTAATATAATTAGGAAAATCAAAGGAGGGGTCATCCTGGTTAACCGTAACATTTTTCTTTTTTAATAAGTTGTTGATATTCAGTTTTGGAGTCTGAGCTGAATTACTCAGGACGAGAAGAGTGACTGTTTCTGCCAGGAGCAGGCTTCCATCGTCGAATGTGCCTCTCTGTCCCCAACAGAGTGTACTCTTTGCTTATAAACCATGTACCTATTTTCAAGGATACAATTTTAAGCAAGGCCAAATTAGTAGTTTTCTTGCCATGCTGATGTTTCAGGGCTGAAGACCTAACTCGAGAATATTTTCTTTTACTTTTTAGGTACACTAAGGGTAAAAATGTCTAGTTCTAATGAATCCCAGATAAGACAATATCTGCTTAGTCTTTGACAAAGGCAGTCAGTGACTCCCTCTGTCTTCTTCATGGTAAGTCCCTGCTGGAAGAACCGTGCCTAGTACCTAAAAGGCAATCAGAATATTGAGTGTGTTCTTGCGGAGTAGTTAGAACGTAAACAGGAATGGAATTCAGTTAGTGTAGTGTCATGCAAACAAAACGAGAGAGGATTTTAGTGACTATTAATGCACAACCGTTTTTCTTATATCTATTTTTTAGCAAAAGGTCTTTTGACTAAATTCATTTAGAAATTGTCCCAATTCCTGTCTTCGTCTTATATGTATGTACAATATGCATTTGATAAAACTATTCTAAAATTTGGAATAAATTACTGACCTAAATTACATGAAACTAAATGTAACATTTTCAAATTTGGATAGTATCTTTAAAATCCTCTGCCCGGAGCCTGGGCCTCCCACGGACATTCATGTCCTTTCATTTTAGCTTCAAATTATTGTTAGTCTTACGAATAGGTCATTGTCAGAATTACTCTTCAAAATACCTAGGAAGTCAATTATGATATTACTTTACAGTTGGGCCTAAGAAAGAAGAGAGCCACCTTTGGAATCAGAATTAACATTTACTGTTGTGAATTTCAGGCTACAAAATAGATCACGAACAGAGAAAGGGGAACTCAAAAACTAAATATTTTAATACACCTTGATTTGGCTTAGGTAGAAAAATATTGTTCATAAAATACTTTTTATGGCTAGTAAATATAGTACAAGAGTTGCTGTGGCCAACTTACACTTTAGTATCATATAACATATACATGAGGAGGAATTGTAAAAACATATTATTGGATACTGTTGAATAAACAAAGCGAGACACAGATAAGTACATATATAAATTAGAACTATTTCTATAAAGATTTTTAAAAAAGCAAAATTAAATGATATTGTTTTGATGGACACATATGTGTGATAAATCTATTTCAAATAGGCAAAGAAATGATAAAAAATTTAAAAAGCGAATTCAGGATGATGGCTACTTCTGGAATGGGGGGACTGGAGGATGAGGCAGGATTGGAAGCATCTTGGAAGAATATTATTTCTTTAGTTCAGTAAGTTCTGGTTCAAGATAGTGACTTAAGAGGAATCCTGAACTCACCCCCTCTTAGGAAGAAACCGAATCTACAGTTACATGTGGAAAAACCTCCTCTGAAAACAACCCCACAACTGGCTGAGTGAGCCCTGGCCTGGGGGACTGAGGGAAGGCCGGGAGGAAGCAGTAGGAGGTGCTAGGAGAGGTCTCCCCCTAAACCCCACCCGGAGCCACAGCCACCACAGTCGCAGGGAACTCCAAACCCGGGCTTTGTTACCAGACCAAACCTGGGTCCCTTCCTGGGAGTTAAACGGACCTGCACCAGAGGTAGCTGTTTCACAAAGTCTACCTTTTATTTGCAGCATATGGCAAAGAAAAATGGAGACCATAGGGAACAATTTCACAAAGCTATGGCTCCCAAGCAGGGGAGGTGGGTAGCTTTATTTGCAGCAGGAAATGAATATTCAAAGAGAAGCTTCATCATCGCACGTAGAAGTGGGCATAAGCTTGCACATGCGTGGTTTGAAATCATGCTTTTTTATATATGGAATGGCCTAAAAATGGCTGCTTCACCCTTCCCAAAGGAGGGCAATTTATGATGTTGATGAAGGCAGGTTACTTTAGTACAACTCTCCGCCCATCTGTCCAGATGTCCGTCTTGTGGTTGCGTCTGGGATGGTCTGGTCCAATTCAGAGCGACTGGGTCAAGGGCGGTTGGCGCTCAGAGCATCTTCCTGGAACATGGTTGAAACCTGCGGAAGCTCAAGGCCCAGCCGTGTTATATAAAGGAACACCTGCACCTTGCAAGAAGACAAGACTATTGGGTCAAACATAAAAGTTCTGTTTTTTAAGCAGGTTAAGAGAAGCAGGGTGCGATCCTTGTGACAGCTTCTCCCTGAAGAGCGACAGGTTTGAACCCCCCCAGGGCACCCCAAACTTTTAAGGCCTGCACCTGAGAACATAGCCCCCCCCCCCCCCCAAAACCTCTAGCTTTGAAAACCACTGGGGCTCCCCTCCACGAGACCACAAAACTATAGGAATCAGAGACACGGCTCTCACGGGGCGCAGCGCCGGGAGTCACCTGCCCCGGGGCCCAGCAGGTAAGCTGCGGGTCCTGGGGACCCAGACATTGTGGGAGGGGCTCATGTGCTCTTCTCAGAGTGTCAGCTGAGGGCAGGCATCAGGTGTCACACACATTTGAGGCCTGCTGCAGTCCTCTCCGGAGGGTGAAGGGCGAACGGCACCATCTTTGGGCTCTCTCCCTGTGCTGCTCTGGAACCGCATCTCCCGGAGGAACAAGCACTTTCCCTCCCGTGCGTGCCCAGATTTTGCAGTTGCCGCCAGGGGACCGCTCTACATTGCCTGGCACTGGGGGCCAGCAGGGCTTATGCTTGTGACCTCATAGGACTGTATGTATTTGCATACTTTACTTTTTATTATTTATTTAATTGAGGTAACATAGTTTTATAACTTTACATACGTTTCAGGTGTACATCGTATTTTGACTTCTATATAGACTGCACTACCAAAAGGCTAGTTGCCATTTGTCACCATACAAATGTGCCCTTTGATACCTTTCATCCTCCCCCAACCCCCTTCCCTTCTGGTAACCACCAATTTGTTCTCTGTTGTTGTTTTATCTTCCACATATAAGAGAAATCATACAGCATTTGCGTTTCTCCCTCTGACTTATTTCACTTAGTGTAATATCCTCAAGGTCCATCCATATTGTTCAAATGGCAAGATTTCATCTTTTTTATGGCTGAGTAGTATTCCATTGTGTATATATACGACGTCTTCTTTATCCATTCATCCATTGATGGGCAGTTAGGTTGTTTCCAAGTCTTGGCAATGGTGAATAAGGCTGCAGTGAACATAGGGGTGCGTTTATCTTTTCAAGTTAGAATTTTTGTGTTCTTTGAATAAATACTCAGAAGTGGAATAGTTGGATCATATGGTATTTCCATTTTAAATTTTTTGAAGAATCTCCATACTCTTTTCCATAGTGGCTGCACCAGTTTACATTCCCACCAGCAGTGTGTGAGGGTTCCCTTTCTTGACATCCTCCCCAACACTTGTTATTTCTTGACTTTTTTTTTTAAAGATTGTATTTTTATTTTTAAGGATTTGCACCTGCCATTGCCATGCTATTTGAAATCACATTTCGTAGAATACTTTGAATACTTTGAAATACTTTGAAGGGAGTATGATGCCTCCAGCTTTGTTCTCTTTTCTCAGGATTGCTTTGGTTTTCAAGGGTGTTTTGTTGTTCCATAAAAATTTTAGGATTCTTCGTTCTATTTCTATGAAAATATTGTTGGGTCTTTGATAAGGATTGCACTGAATCCGTAGATTGCTTTAGGTAGTGTAAACATTTTAACTATGTTAGTTCTTCCAATCCATACGCACAGAATATCTCTTCATTTCTTTGTGTCTTCTTCGATTTCTTTCAACAATGTCTTATATTTTTCAGTGTAGAGGTCTTTCACCTCCTTGGTTAAATTTATCCTTAGGTATTTTATTCTTCTTGTTGTGATTGTAAATGGGTTTGTAGTCTTGATTTATCTTTATACTAGGTCAGTCTTAGTGTATAGAAATGCGACTGACTTTTGTATGTTGGTTTTGTATACTGAGACTTTCCTGTATTCATTTATTATTATTTATTATTTCTAATAGTTTTTTGATGGGCTCTTTAGGGGGTTTTCTATATATAAAATCATGTCATCTACAAATAGCGACAGTTTTACTTCTTCCTTTCCAATTTGGATCTTTTTTTTTTTTTTTCTTGTGTACGTGCTCTCTCTGGGACTTTCAATACTGTGTTGAAGGAGTGGCAAAAGTGGGCATCCTTGTCTTGTTACTGTTCTTAGAAGGATAACTTTCAGTTTTTCACCATTAAGTATGATGTTAGTTGCAGGTTTGTCATATATAGCCTTTATTATGTTGAGATGCTTTCCCATTTAAGATACTCTGTACCCATTTTACTGAGAGTCTTAATCATAAATGGATGCTAAATCTTGTCAAATTCTTTCTCTGAATATACTGAGATGATCCTGAGATTTTTAGTTTTCATTTTGTTAATGTGGTGTATCACATTGATTGATTTTCAGATGTTGAACTATCCTTACATCCCAGGGATAAATCCCACTTGATCGTGGTGTACAATTTTTTTAATGTATTGTTGATTTGCTAATATGTTGCTGAGGATTTTTTCATCTACGTTCATCAGCAATATTGGCTTGTAATTTTCTTTTTTTGCGTTGTCTTTGTCTGTTTTTTGTATCAGGATAATGTTGACCTCAGAATGAGTTGAAGCATCCTTTTCAATTTTTTGGAAGAATTTGAGAAAGATAGCTATTGTCTTCTTTAAATGTTTGGTAGAATTCACCAGGGAAGCCATCTGATCCTAGATTTTTGTTTTATTGGGAGATTTTTGATTACTGTTTTGATCTCCTTATTAGTGATCAGTCTATTCAGATTCCTGATTTCTTCTTGATTCAGTTTTGGAAGGTTGTATAATTCTAAGGATTTTTCCATTTCTTATCGGTTATCCAGTTTGTTGGTATATAGCTTTTCATAGTATTCTTTTATAATCCTTTGTATTTCTGTGGTATCTATTTTAATTCCTCCTCTTTTGCTTCTGATTTTATTTGAGCCTTCTCTCTTTTCTTACTAGTGAGTCTAGCTAAAGCTTCGTCAATTTTGCTTATCTTTTCAAAGAACCAGCTATTTGTTTCATTGATCTTTTCTATTGTCTTTTTAGTCTTTGTTTCATTTATTTCTGCTCTGATTTTTATTTCCTTCCTACTGATTTTGAGCTTTGTTTCTTCTTCTTTGTCTAGTTCCTTTAGATGTATTATTAGATTGCTTATTTGAGATTTTTCTCATTTCTTCCAGTAGACCTGTATTGTTATTTTATTTATTTATTTATTTGTTTATTTAAGGAAGATTAGCCCTGAGCTAACAACAGCTGCCAATCCTCCTCTTTTTTGCTAAGGAAGACTGGCCATGAGCTAACATCCATGCCCATCTTCCTCTACTTTATATGTGAGACGCCTACCACAGCATGGCTTGCCAAGCAGTGCCATGTCTGCAACCGGCTTCTGAACGGTGAAACCTGGGCTGCCAAAGTGGAACATTCAACCTTAACCACTGCACTACCAGGCCAGCCCCAGGCTTGTGTTGTTATAAACTTCCCTCTTAGTATTGCTTTTGCTGCATCCCATAGATTTTGGCATGTCGTATTTTCATTTTTATTTGTCTCCAGGTGTTCTTTCATTTATCTTTTGGTTTCTTCATTGACCCAGTAGTTGCTTGGCAGCATTTTGTTTAATTTCTACATATTTGTAAATTTTCCAGTTTCCTTCTTGCAGTTGATTTCTAGTTTCATACTGTTGTGGTTCGAAAAGATGCTTGATATTATTTCAATCTTCTTAAATTTATTGAGACTTGATTTGTGGTCTAATGTGTGCTCTATCCTGGAAAATGTTCCATGTGTGTCCAGAAAGAGTGTGTATTCTGCAGTTTTTGGATGAAATGTTCTTTAAATATCTATTGAGTTTATCTGGTCTAATGCTTCATTTAAGGCCATTGTTTCCTGACTGATCTTCTGTCTGGATGATCTATCCATTGATGTAAGTGGGTTATTAAAGTCCCATACTATTTTTGTGTTATTGTCATTTTCTCCTTTTATGTCTCTTAATCTTTGCTTTATATATTTAGGTGCTCCTATGGTGGACGCATAGATATTTACAAGTGTTATATTATCTTGTTGAATTGTTCCCTTTATCAGGTAATGCCCTTCTTTGTATCTTTAAAACAATTTTTGTTTTAAAGTCTATTTTGTCTGATATAATTATTGCAACCCCAGCTCTCTTTTTGTCTCCATTTGCACGGAATATCTTTTTCCATGTCTTCACTTTCAGTCTGTGTGTGTCTTTAGATCTGAAATGTGTCTCTTGTATGCAGCATATATATGGTTCTTGGTTTTTTTCCCTCAGCCACGCCATGTCTTTTGATTGGAGCATTTAGTCCATTTACATTTAAAGTAATTATTGATAATTATGTACTTATTGCCATTTTGTTATTTTTTTTCTGGATGTTTTTGTAGTTTTTCTCTATTCCTTTCGTCTTCTCCTGCTCTCTTCCCTTGTGATTTTATGACTTTCTTTAGTGTTATGTTTGAGTCTCTTTCTCTTTATTTTTCATATACTTATTATAGGTATTCATTTTGTGGTTACCATGAGGTTCATATATAATAACCCATGTAAATAGCAATCTATATTCAGTTGATGGTTTCTTAAGTTCAACCTCTTACTAAAAGGCTTACACTTTTACTCCCTTCCCCCATTTTATGTTTTTTGACATCATAATCTACCCCTTTTAGTTTTCTGTGTCCCTTTCCCTCTTATTATAGATATAAATTATTTTAGTACTTTTGTCTTTTGACCTTCATACTAGCTTTATAGGTGGTTGATTCATTAACTTTATTGTACATTTGCTTTGACCAGTAATATTTTTTCTTTGATCATTTTCTTATTCTTATTTGTAGTGTTTTCTTTTCCACTTAAGTAAGTCCCTTTAACATTTCTTTTAAGGCTGCTTTAGAGGTGATAAACTCCTTTAGTTTTTGCTCGTTTGGAAAGATCTTTATCTCTCCCTCAATTCTGAATGATAACCTCGCTGGGTAAAGTATTCTTGGTTGTAGGTTTTTTCCTTTCAGCAACTTGATATATTGTGAAACTCCTTTCTAGTCAGTTTCTGCTGAGAAGTCAGCTGACAGCCTTATGGGGTTTCCTTTGTATGTAACTTGTTGCCTTTTGCTAGAGGTTTTTAAGATTCTCTATTTAATTCTTGGCATTTTAATTATAATGTGTCTTGGTGGGGATCTCTCTCCATGCATCTTGTTTGGTACTCTCTGTGCTTCTTGTACCTGGATATCTGTTTCCTTCCTTAGGTTAGGAAAGTTTTCAGCTATTATTTCTTCATATAAGCTCTCTGCTCATTTGTCTCTTTCTTCTCTTTCTGGGACACCTATAATGCAAATTTTAGTGTATCCTTGCAGTTGTCCTTAGACTGTCCTCATTCTTCTGATTTTTTTTTCTTTTTCGTGTTCAGCTTTGGTGATTTCCTCTACTTTGTTGTCCAGATCACTGATCTGTTCTTCTGTGTCATCTAGTTTGCTGTTAATTCCCTCTAGTGATTTTTTATTTCGCTTATTGTATTCTTCAGGCCTGATTTTTTTTTTATATTTTCTAATTCTTTGTTGAGGTTCTTGCTGTGTTCATCTATTCTTCTCCAAGTTCAGTGAGCATCCTCATGACCATTAGTTTGTACTCATTCAGGCAGACTGTTTATCTGTTTCATTTAGTTCTTTTTCTTAGGATTTGTCCTGTTCTGTTATTTTGAACATATTCCTTTATCTCCTCATTTTGCCTGCTTCCCGGTGCTTATTTCTTTGTATTAGACAGATTAGCTATGTCCTCCAATTTTGGAAATGTTGCCTTATGTAGGAGATGCCTTGTGGGGCCCAGCTACATGCTTCCCTCTTATCACCCATGCCAAATGCTCCAGGGGTGCCCCTGTGGGTTTCATGTGCCATTCTGTTGGCAGGGCTCCTATGACTATGGGTACCTGAGTAGGCTGGGTTGGCCCCCAGGAAAGTTGGTTGTAAGGCCTGGCCACATGTGGCTACCATGGGTGCATTACTGGGTGGGAAAAGCCCCTGGCATGGCTGGCTGCAAGGCTTCATAGTGCACAACTACTGCAGATTTGCTGGTGAGTGAGTTAATCCCCTGGTGTGGCTGGTTGTGGAGTCCAGTGGTGCAATACTGCTATGAGCTCACTGGTGGGTGGGGTAGGCCCCTGATTTGGCTGGCTGCTAGGTCCTGGGATGTACAATTACTGTAGTCCCCTGATGTGGCTGGCTGCAGGGCCTGAAAGCACTGAGCTGCCTTTGCTGTGCTGGTGGGCAGGGCAGGCCGTAGGCCCCCAGTGAGGCTGGCTTGCAGCTGTTGCTACCTAGCTCTTGTGTGGGGCAGGTCTCAGCCATGGGTTGGCTATGCTGCCAGGTGATTCACAGCTTCCTTGGGTGTACTAGTCTGCAGGGCAGACCCCTGTGCTAACAGGCTAGAGGGGGGATTCCAAATGGTGCCCGCTAGTGTCTCTGTCAGTATGGCTGAACTAGGTCATAATAATGGCTGCTGCCAGTGTCTCAGTCCTGGGTGGTCATGGGGAGTAAGCCTCTTTCTGCCTCTCCAGGATGCACTCTGAGCTTAGTAAGTGAGTCTCTTTTACCAAAGGAGTATGCACTTTTCTATCTGGTGTTTTTGTGCTGGTTTCTGGATTGAGTGAGTCTATGCATGGGCCATTTAAGAGCCAGTTTTTCTTTCTCTAAAGTTCTGTAGTTTTCCTGAGTGTGTTCCCCTTTGGCTTTCAAAGCCAGGTGTTTTGGGGTCTCATCTCTCTTGTGCTGGAGTTAAGGGCTGGGGTGCCTAATGTGGAGCTCGAATCCCCTGCTCCTCCAGGAAAAAGCTCTGTACCTTTGAGCTGGCTCCCAGTTATGAAGTGCCATGGGTCAGGAGTGGTTTTTTTCCTGAGCAGGACTGTGTCTCTGCTTCGTTCACCCTTGTCAGTGTTGTCCCTTGTCATGAAGGTTCTTTCATCCAGTTTCCAAATGTCTCTCAGAAGAAATTTTTCCACATGTAGTTGTAGGTTTGTTGTGTCCATAGGAGGAGATAAATTCAGGATCACCCTATGCCAGCATCTTCCAAACTCTCCTGTTTGCAAACTTTAAAAGCTGCTGTCTGGAGGTCAGCCTGGCAGTGTAGTGGTTGCGTTCATGTACTCCACTTTGGCAGCCTGGGGTTCATGGGTTTGGATCCTGTGTGTGGACCTACACACCACTCATCAAGCCATGCCGTGGTGGCGTCCCACATACAAAATAGAGGAAGACTAGCACAGGTGTTGGCTCACTGATAATCTTCCTCAAGCAAAGAGAGGACGATTGGCAACAGATGTCAGCTCAGGGCCAATCATCCTCACCAAAAAAAAAAAAAAAAAAAAGCCGCTGCCTGAGGATCTGGCTTCCAATCAACCTGAATCTACATGCTGACTGAGATCTTTCTCTTTGGGATACTGACATGTCTTGGCACAACCACAACTACTGGGAGCCACCAAAAGTGAAATAGGCTGCTTGGATAATATATAGGTTTCAGAGATGACCAAGAGCCAGGGCGGGGGTGAACAATATATTTCTTCTCCTGCACAAGGCCCACCCTTCAAGACTGGGAGGGGTGGCCTTTTCATCTAATGCACAGAAACCAACACAAAGCAAAATGAAACAGAGGAAGATATTCCAAACAAAAGCACAAGATAAACCTCAGAAAAAAGCCCTAACGTTTTATAGTGCACTCACAAGTGTTTGTATTATTATTACACATACAAAGTATGTATAAGTTCGTGTTTAAGTTACTTTACATATCTAAGTGATATATATGTAATTTACTTTATATATATTAAATGTTATTTTGCATAATTCAAATATTTCATAATTAAATGTAACAATCCAATAGAAAACATTAGATAATTTCAAATGCGTCTTATGCATCTATGCACATTACAATAATTAAAAGAAACTTTTGATATATACTTCTGCTCAAGAAGTTTCCAATCCTAGGACTCAAAAATATAAATCTAATTTAACCTTTTCTTTAGAAATATTTGTAATATTTCTGGGTCATTAGATTAAAGAGAAGTTCAGTTCCTAAATATAGATTTCTGTCTGTGTAATGACAAAAGGCTCTGGAGGAAAGCACAATAGTGCACCTTATTTAAGAACACACGTGCTTCATTTTCACACTCTTCTAACACTTTCTACTCCTCAACACAAGTTGTTTTCACAATTTTTCTAAATGCTAAACTATGATTTTATAACTAATAATTAATGACAAAATAAGTCAGTCCTCTCTCTGACAGCAGTTTGACCTCAAGTTCTCTGAATTTCAGTCACTGCTTCTTTAAAAATAGGAGCTTGGGGGCTGGCCCCGTGGCCGAGTGGTTAAGTTCATTCGCTCTGCTGCAGGCGGCCCAGTGTTTCATCAGTTCGAATCCTGGGCACGGACGTGGCACTGCTCATCAAACCACATTGAGGCAGCGTCCCATATGCCACAACTAGAAGGACCCACAACTAAGAATATACAACTATGTACTGGGGGGCTTTGGGGAGAAAAAGGAAAAAAAAAAAATAGGAGCTTGGTCTAATTGAGCTCATCTACCTCTAAAGTTTCATGATCTAAGCTGAAAAGCCCCAAGTTTGATATTTAGTCTCTAGCTCTCTCTTCATTCTTATATGGTGTTCTAAGAAACGTTTATCAAAATTTGAGTCTTGCTTACCAGAATGAACCAAAAGTTATAAAAAGTATATCCATCATTCTATGGCTTCAGAGGACATGCTATTCTCCAACCACATCTCATATTGATACAAATGTCTTCTGAAGTTCGTCAGCTGGAGAAGTGGAGTCGTCGGAGAAAGACTAGAACAAAAGTCAGGCTCACAATTCGTGTCTGTGTTTGCTCACTTCTCTCTGTTAGTCTGTTACTTTCAACAGCTTCTCTTATAAGCCTATTAGTTATTCCTGCACAAAGCTGAGTACTTCAGGCCTATTTTGCCTTTTGGATGCTGTGAGACACTTTTAAGTGAGAACCAGGAATGACTGCAGTAATCTCTCACACTCATAGCTTCACAATGTAGACTTGAATGCTGTATTTCACCAGGACGGGGGTGTGTATGTAGCAACAGCAATGATGTGGGTGGGCAATAGACACAATTTTATTTGACAACACGTTAGCTATTTATGTACCAAAGTAAAGGACATAAATGATGCAAAGTCTCACAAAACCGTAAAGTAATGAGCTGTTCTCCTGTGTTCTGCTAAGTTTCAAATCTAATACAAAAGGAAATAGTCCTTACTAAGAGCGCGCTTCTCTCAGCTGCTGCTTGGCACCTTCACGTGTGTGATCACATTTAATCTTTACAACTCTAAAAATCAGTTGGTATTATTACCAGGAAACATAGATTAGGACTCTACAGCTTAAGTAATTTTCTCAGGGTCACAACTGTAAGTGATAGAGCAGATTCTTGAACTCAGGTCTAAGTCACAAGCAGCTGCTTTCCCACTGATTCTGGAACAACCAGTGCCTTTATTCTCTGAGCAAGGTCCTTTCCAGATTACTGTTTAGTACCTATGTGCCATTGGGATATTTAAAACATTAATGTAAATTCATAATTAATAAAATAACTTCCATTGAAACTTTGTTTAAATCGTTGTAATTTGTATTTCTTTTATTCTTTTTTTTTTTAAAGATTTTATTTTTTTCCTTTTTCTCCCCAAAGCCCCCCGATACATAGTTGTATATTCTTAGTTGTAGGTCCTTCTAGTTGTGGAATGTGGGACGCTGCCTCAGCGTGGTTTGATAAGCAGTGCCATTTCCACACCCAGGATTCGAACCAATGAAACACTGGGCCGCCTGCAGCAGAGCGCGCGAACTTAACCACTCGGCCATGGGGCCAGCCTCAGTATTTCTTTTATTCTTAGTGTGCATGCGTTGTATTTCCAACAAGTCATTATAACTGATTTGAAAACTTTTGTTAGTATTCTTATTTGTGCTGGGAAATTATGCATGACGAGAAGACACCTTCTTGGAGCTCACCTTCATCAACCTGTCAGATACGGGTGACTTAATCCGGCTTTAATCAATGTAATAGCCCTGGCATTGGAGCTGAAGCAAGTAGTGATAAGCTGGTAGTGATTGTTTTACACCAGCATTCTGTTTCTCTGCACCCCTTGTCAGACTGAAACCCCTGGAGGACAGAGACTATGTGTTTTTCTCTTTTTGGCCCCAGTGCTTGGCATATTGATGTTTAACAAATACTTAAATGGCTCAATTAATGCTCCTTGACATGTTTCTGTATATTAACTTGACTAAGGGAAAGTGATATTACTGTATATAATGATATGGATGCTGTTATGAAAGTTGTCAAAAAATTTAGAAGCAAAAGGAAGCATTAGGAGATAATTTAATTTCTCTGAGTTTATGTTTTTCCAATGTTCTGTGCAGCATTTTTCAATCGCCACCTCCCCGCTTTGATGAGTAATTTTATGTGTCAACTTGGATAGCCATGGTACCCAAAGTACCCAATTTGGGGTGAAACACCCATCTAGATGTTACTGTGAAGGTTTGTGTTTTAGATATGATTAACGTTTCAATCGGTAGACTTTGTATAAAGTAGATTACTCTCCCTAATGTGGGCCTCATCTAATTAGTTGAAGACCCTTAGGAAAAAATCTGAGGTCCTTGAGGAAGAAGAAATTCTGCTTCCAGACCACCTTTAGACTTCAGCTGCAACATCAACTCTTCTCTGGGGCTCCAACCTGCCAGCCTGCCCTGCAGTTTTCAGACTCGCCAGCCCCTCTGATTGTGTATAAGCCAATTCCTTAAAATAAATACCTCTCTTTCATATATATATATATGAGATGTATATATATAAATATATATGTATATTTATACACACGTACACATCCTATTTGTTCTGTTTCTTCGCTGCAGAATCCTGACTTAGGTACCCCTGCGATGGAGGCAATATTATATCAGTCCTCTACCCAGTCTTTGTTCCTCATCAAGGACAGAAGCAGTAACTCTTTCTTTGTAGTCCTCTCCCTTCCGTCTCATCCCTCGCACCCTGAGAAGAAAACATCTATCTGTTATTGTCCCAAAGTACAATAGGTATTGTGAAACACACGGGTTTCTCTAAAGCAACTTCTCAGGAATAAGACAGGCTAAGATTTTAGGACCAGCTCTGGCTCTCACTAGCTGCATAGCCCGGAGGAAATTAAGCTGGTTTAGTTCTTTTTGAGACGGGATTTTTATAACCATTAAATATAATACGTAGGAGGTAAGGTCCTTAGCACAAGGTTAAAAAGAAATGATCAATCTTATTATTAACTATTTCATCCAGTCAGGAAAATAAAATGTCAGTAAAAGATTTACTTCTATTTCATTGCCACTGCTGCAGTTACTCCCTAAAATCGATTGCTATCATATTGCTGGGTCATGTTACATCGACATTTTTCAAATGTACTTGCTAAAGACAAAATAAGGTTGATGACTCAAGCTCAAGATTGTTTTCTGGAGCAGATAATATGATGAAAGAGTAAAAGATCACAAGGAAGATTCTGGTGTATGGGGACTTTTTGGGTTCAATTAGCACAGATTATTAATGACAAACTATGCTATATGGCCATGGATATTGACTGAGGGCTTTCTGCACTGTGATCAGCTCTGTTTTAAATGTCTACTCTAAAGCCTTCTGTTGTAGCAGATGTCCCAGCAAGTCAGCAGCCTTTTCTACAGTGCGTTCAGAATAGTCTTCCACAGAATCCCTCTTTCTTCTTTAACGTTTATCTCCATGGGTTTTCTGCACTGAGTGGTTTCTACAAAGCCGGGTTTACATCTTCCCTTGGCTCAGCTGTCTCCACATGCAGTTTTTATTCCTTCACCTGCCGTGATCCAAAATCCCGTAGCAAAATGCATCGGTGTGATTCATCCCCTTCGTGTGGATGCCCCGGCTCCTCTGAGGCTGCAGTCAGCCCTGCCTTACATTCTGCCTCAAATATGATGAAAGGAAGCAGAAGTGAAGACATTTATCACAGATGCTAAAGGGTTCCACCTTCGCGACTGGATTCTACAATTTATGCGTTAGTCACAGGAAATAGAACCTGTTTACTGAAGTCTGAATTATGGTCTTGATTTTAAAGCTAAGACTTTTGTGGGAAGAAATTCCTTCTCTTTACCTCGCTGGAAGCCATGTCATCACACCCACTGTTGTCTAGCATCCGAAAGATCATTAACACTTTCTTTCTTGCTAAATGAATAAGGGTTTTGTTTGGCTTCTAAGGCATCTGTTCTAGGGCATTTACTCCTCATTTTTATGGAGGAGATGGGGCACACCCTGAGATAAAGGGGGGGTCTTCTTAGGAGATTCTGAGAAAGATGTCCCCTCCTGGTAAAAATGGAGAGCCATACAAAGAAAAACCCATTTATTCCCTGCCCCCTTCCTTCCTATTTAGGATGCTGTCCTGTGAGATTATAATGCTTGGAAATATGGCCAAAATATTGGGACCATGACAAGAGATATTGCCAACCTCCTTTTTCCATTGTGGAAAGGTGATGTCTCTGGGTCATTCGTATTATTCTAAACGACAATACCAAGACTGAAACTTTCTAATATAGATTTCTTATTGAGTGATGTAGTGTCTATTTTTTAGACCTGTTGTACCTGGAGATTGTGTTTCTTGCAGCTGAAAGCTTTGCACTGATAAGTATGGGATCTGGTGCCCTGCTTGCAACTTGGAGAGGGATGGATTTTGGCTGATGGATTGATTGATGGCAGGAGGTAGCCCAGGGAGACAGAGCTGTGTCAGGAGGAGGGAATTTGAAGTCCAAAAGGAAAATAAAATGCCTGAGGATGTGTCATTTAAATCATGGAAATGTCATAGTTATAAGCCAAGGGAAAACAATGCTTTACATAGAGTCCAAGGGGTCCACTAGAGTCTTGGGATAAGAGGAAAATGAAACGATCTCAGAGGACCTCCAGAAAGAGGAGCATATGCCACAGCAAGGGTAAAGTAAGGAAGTTAAAGAAATCCAGTGAAAAGGCTGGGGTGCCCAAGGCTGGTAGTCATTGGATTCCTTTCTACCACCAAAGGAGTTAGTGAAGCTACCTCGAAAGCACAAATTAAGAGAGAGCTGTGGATTCTTGTTTCTGCACACATCTTCTTGTGGAGGGGAGCAGGCTCACAGGAATCAGAGAGCTCCAAGCATATTGTTTCCTGGTATCCTTTTTAAGGTCATCAGAAATATCAGCAAATGAGATGCCCGGAATACATGTAGGACACGCCCTTATGCAGTGCTTTAACGAGTCAAGTCAAAAAGCCTTTCCTGAGAGTCTTCTATGAACCTGGCTCTGGATCTCTTATCATCTTTAGGAATAACAATGCTATAATGTGTGGAGATTTTCATATAATCCACACAAACATAAAAGAAAGAGCCTGTTTCACTTGAAGCTAGCTTATTTCTTTAAAAGTGATCTTGCACATTCAGATTCAGTGGTTATTTCTCTAACCCAGTATGAAATTAACATCCTTTGTTTTTCCTCCAGAGTGTAGTCATCAGGAAGATTTGGCGGGCCTTTCTAAAGCAGAGTATAGAAATCTTTGCTTAGAAGTGAATTATTGTTTATCTCTGCATCATTTGTCAAGACCTCTCGGAATATCTGAATGTATGCATCAATTGTGCATCAATCAGGATTATTAGTTCGAGCAGCAGAAAACAACTTAGCTAATAGAAGCAGAAAGTTTATTCAAAGGGTATCAGGCAGCTCCGAGAATCTCTGGGAGAGACACAAAACCAAGGCGGGGCAGATGCTGGAGAGGAACAGCGCTGTAAATCACAGTGAAGTGCCGCCCTGGCACAGACACTGCTGTTGTTGCTGCTGGGAACGGACACCACAGCTTCCTCCATCGACACTGGACAATGGCACTGCCTTTGGAACGGTCACCCTGGTGCTTCTGCAAACTGGTCCTGCTGGGGCTGCTGACGCCAGCCTTGGCAGAAAGGACTTTGGACAGTCCTCAGTTCTTTGCATCAATAGCACGTTACTCAAATTTTTGGTGAGTGTGTGTGATTGGAGGACCCTGGGTTATGTCAATTATCTTAATTGCTAGAGAGGTCAGGAGAGTGAATATCTAACATTTGATATTTTGGGAGAGGGCCTCCGTTTCATAAGGAGGAGATTTTCTAAATGTAGCAAAGCAATTCAGATTCTTAATTGCCAAAAGAACGGCAAATATCTACATGGTAGCCAATTGTCTTTTCCCTTCACCATTGATCATTTTCTTTTGTTAGAATTTTCGGTCTTTTGTGAGAAGAATAACATGAATATGATACAATTGACTCGCTCTTAATGAAGAAACATATTCAGAGGGGGATTAACTTGTCCAGTAAGTGGGAGAATCTTGCTTCCAAACCATGTAAGACCCCAAAACTCAAGCTGGTTCCATGAATGACTTCTGTGACCAAGGACACACACTGAAGATTTTGGTTGTGATTATGAATAAAGTCTAGAGTGTACAACAAATGGGCAGTGCATCTATGTTTTGATTTTGTCAACTTCACCCTGATACCGGATGAACTAAATGGGTTCTGAAGCTATATCCCTGTCTTCTAGATGATTCACAGTGCCCTCCCAGCAGAACTAGCCAGAGCCTTACATGAAATGGACAGTAATAGTTTGAGTCAAACGAGTTATTGTAGGGCAAACTGTGTCTCCCCAGACCTGAGACTAAAGCAGCAATGACAGCCATAAAGGGCACCCCTGTAGTAAGGTCAGGATATCTGTGAGGCTAATTAACACCAGGGAGAGGTGGAGGGGGTTATGTGGCCCACAGGAGAGCCATATGTGACAGCCAACGCGCATGAGAGGAGCCGGAGATTTTCTACAGCAGACAAGAACAAGAGAGGCTTTCCCACAGGGGTTTCTGGCTATGGCTCAGTGCTCCTCTCTCTGCTGATGGCAAAAATATAATTTCTCTCTTCTCTTCGTTTTACATTTTATATTAAATCTGTACAGACTTGGCTACCTAAGTTGCAAGGCCCATGGAAAATGAAAAAGCGAGCCTCCTTGTTCACACAGCAGGAAGATGTGCTGTTAATGGTACTAACACATGACATGTTTTCCTTTCTTCAGTGCACAAGCTCTCTCTCTACTTGTCATAGGGATTTTTAATTACTATTTAATAGTATTCTAAGTAAAGAAAAAACAAAACTTTAAATTATTCGCATGAAATTTACCATTAACCCTTATATTGTGCAATGTTAGTTTTAAATGCTTTGTATTTGTTTAAATTTTTAAATCCTTTAAATATAATTTTACGTGTTTTAATGTTAAGAGAATTTTAAGGGCTAGTTTTAAATAAGAACATTTAACTCGTGTGCAGTATCACTGAAATTACACAACTCGTATTTCATAGCTCCTGCCTGCTTGTGTCTTTGTTCTTATCAGAACAGCGGCAATGCTCGAACTTAACTCGGCTCTTCCTCTTTCACTTCTCAAGATATGTGCGTCCTACCTTCAGCTTACTGATGAGTAAAGGACCGAAAGGAAAATGAACCATGGTTGCCCTATCTTTCCATTTTCTTTCTATGTCCTTTTTTCTAGATCACTAATTGGCTAAACGGGAAAAAAAGATGAGTAAGAAAGAACATGACAAGGTTACTTGGCTGTTCCTGTTCCTTAGAAGACTGCTGCTTCCTTTCTGGATCTGAAACAAGTCTCCCCACCCCGGACTTCAGTAGTAGACATCACAAGCTTACCTTGCAGTGACTTTGAGTTGCACTAAACTCATGGGTCTCCCATAATTCTGCGCTCATAGAGCATTGTGAATGATACACACAGAAGCTGGCAGCAAGGATGGGAGGCAGGGGTCACACATATTGTCCTCATGCTTGTTCCATTGTTCTGTCACACTTCAGGAGAAAAACACAAGTTCAAACATAAATGTGTTAAGAATTTCAAGATGGCCCATGAAGCTGGCCCTGATTTCTCTATAGGAGACTTGTGGTTGTGGTGAAATATTAGCCATTTTTCTCCTTCTCCCTCACTTCGCCTCCCCCCCATCTTTCCTCACCCTTTCGCTCTTTGCCTGGCTCAGCACCACACTAGTCTAAGTTCCTGGGTGGAGAAAGGTGGGGAAGTGAAAGCAGGAAGGACCAGAAGACAATCAAGACAACACATAGTCTCTAGTACTCTGAAGTCACACTCTTCCTTCACATCAGCTCCACTTTTGGCCAAAGCTTGTACGATGTATACGACTAAAATTATTTCTTATTTTTGAATATCTCTTTGGTGTCCCTTACTAAGAAACCCTCAGAGGACTCAATCAGCCAGAATGCTATATATGCTCTGGCATGTTGCAAATCTATAAAAGACAATGAGCTGTCTTCACTCTGGTTCTTCCTCATTCCTTCTCTCTCCCAGGACCCCAGCTACAGCCACGATTATATGTGCGCTGCATGTATATAGTTTACACGGCTGCATGTTGTCTGTCTGTAAATCCCCAGGCCCAGATTTCACTTATCACACAGACCCAAACTGTACAATTTCCATTGCTGTAAGTGAAAAGCTGTTCTGAAACGTAGAAATATTCAGACTAGAAGATAACTTTTACTTTGCAGATCTATAAAGCATATGAACTTTGGTGTTTTTAAAAGACATATAGGTGTCCCGTCCTTCTATGATGTGTGCTGCTGCAAAGTTCCATACAAACCCAAATTTTATAAATAAGGTTTTAAGTGAACTCAAGGAATGTGATATTTAAACAGATCTTCTAGTGAATTGATATGTAAAGGAATATTAATCATTCTCTAATGTGTTTTCTTTGGGCATTTATGATTTCCCCTTATAGAGATTTTCCTGCACATATTTTTTTAAATAAGCAAACCATTTAACTCATACCATGTGTATCTTGTACTCTACTTTAAGTATCTATAATAAAGCTATGAAGGTACAATTATATGATCATTCAACAGGTGCCAGACACATGATTTCACAGCCCACGTGGTGGATATTGTTATTTCATTTTAGATAAGAAAAAACCTGAGGCCTACAGGGTTTAAGTGATTAGCCTAAAGACAGGCAATTTTTCATACCAATCTTGAAGTCTCGTACTGTACTATATTGATTCTTGTAGTCATCTGAATAGGTTTAATGCATTTGCATCTGCTTATGTATATTGAATGAGTTATCCTCACAGAGAACTGAGCACCATTCAGAAGCTTCCATAGCATCACACAGAGGGATTGTGATACCACTAAATGTGGCAGAAATAAAAGGAACATTGTAAAGGAAAATGCCCCTACTGAGAAATTTTATTTTTTCCTGGTTGATGTCACAGTTTAATAAAATATGCAGGTAATTTTTGGACACATATTTCAGAGAATCATTGTGCATTTCTAAAACTGTGCATGCATTTATAGGTGGATGTTTGAAACCACACAGACAGCTTCAGTTCGACTGCAGAGCTTAGAGCTCCCTGATTGAAAGCAGGTCCAGATGCCAACCTTTACTTCTGAGCGACAGTGTTTCTCAGACAGCGTTATTTGGTTTTGACTCCTATTTCCTAGGCAAATGTAGGCTTCTTCGTAAAGCTGTGTGGTTTTTGTTCCTCTCCAATCTAACCAAATATGCAGATATTTTTTCATCCTCAGTCCTTCAATTAAAATTTCAAAGTTCAATTTTGAAGCTCCACGCATCACATTTATTTATTTGTTTTAAGAAAGAGACATTCTTTTTAAAGAATACAGAGTCAGGTTTGTGTTTTATTAACATGTTTTAATATTTTACATTGGAATTAATGGATGTTTAGCTGAGATTTATTTTTATATTACCATTTATAAATACTTGAGGGCTATTATATGCTTATTAATATTGCTTTGAGGTTGGTTGGTTCCTAGAGATGAGGAGCTTTTCACATCAAAACACTTTAAGATTTATAATTATGAATTGTGATGGTGCTGGTAATGGTGGTATTGTTGGTATTGGGACATATAGTAAATGTGTGTATGTGTGTGTGTGTTTATGTAGAAGTCGGTGTCTGCATTTTCCATTCCCAAGATTTCTATTATTCAGAATTGCTTCCCAGACTAGATGTATAACCTAAAAATATCCAGCAAAGCCTTTATACAAGACCTTATTTTGTATTGCAGTTAGTTTCTAACATTCTTGGTTTTTATTTTGAAATGCCACAGATTGTAAATTCAGCATTGATTTCTTAACAAGTGTTACTTTCAGAGCAAAATGAACCTTACCACATTGAAAATGTCATCTAGATTTTGGAAATATTCAAATGTGGGAAAAAATAATTATCTATAGATCAAAGAAATTCAGCGTGTACTTATCTCCCAAATCACACAGAGAGCTCCTTTAGGGCAGGAGTTGATCATTTTAATTTTCTTTCATTATTTTCAGATATGAGAAAATGGGCAAATCATTGTTGATGGAAGAGATATGCCCTAATTTTTTAAAAAAGCAATTAGTTTTGTTTTATTTTTTGGTGGCTTTTAGTTTTGTTTTTAAAGAATGAATATTTTTGGTTCACGTGATTGTGCTGTCTGAAAATTACTGAGTGAGTGCCTCTAAAGAGCCATGCACGGGGACCTCGGGGCCATCTTGCTGCTGCGCATCTGTGGCTGAGCACAGCTCCGAGGGTAAAGTTATTTAATCTTGCACCTCATGTAACCACTGGGGCCTGGGGTGGACACTGGCATTGGTGGCACTGGCAGGTCCCAGCATGGGACTTAGTTCTAACCACATACTTGAGACTTGTCTGCAGCAGTAGGAAGAGGATCCCTTGGAATGTCTTGGAATCAGCAATGTCAATCAGCCTTTGAGATCAGCCCGGATCTGTGTGGCACAATGGCTTATTCTGGAGCATCCAACTGCAGAGGGATGAGCAGTTTCCAACTTCTGCAGAGAAAAGGGGTATATCTGAGTTCTGAATTCACACTGGTCCTTTGGCACGATTGCGCACTCATTCCTAGATGTATCTTGTGAAGGATGCGGTAGGGGGAAGGCTTAACGATTTGGCTGTGAGCGTGGGTGGCTCATGTGTTGTACTTCAGAATGTTAATTAGAGGACAGTTATTCAGACTCTAAATTATAAATTTGGATGCCCCAGTCTTTATATATTAATACACTTAAATCTCACAACAATGTAGGGAAGGTATAAAGTACTATTATCATACCACTTTATAGATGATGACGCTTTGAATTAGAGAAGTTAACTAGCTCTATATTGTATACTAAAGTGGTAGCTTTGAACCCAGGTTCATCTGACTCTAAGTTCTGGCCTTTTAAGCACTATATTTTACTGCTTACAACAATCATCCTTCTCCTTCCTGAGGGAGATGGAGAGGAAGTCTTAAATCTGAGAGCTATTTCTACTATCTACTATCTGTTATCACTCGGTGGTATTTTGGAAGCTTTGTCTTCCAAATTTTTATGTTGGATTGCCACAAGGGGGAGTCCATGGAACTCAGAGGAGGATCTATAAAATTAACAGTGAGAGGAAATCCCTGATTTGCCCCGAGACAGTGGTTCTTAAAGTGCATCCCCCAAACCAGCAGCGTTAGAGTCACCCGGGAACTCATTTAATCTGCAAATTCTTGGGGTGCTCACCATGTCTGCTGTTTCAGGTCTCCCGGGGTGGAGCCCAGTCATCTGTGTATGGACAAGCCTTCCAGGTCACTCTGATGCAGTGCAAAGTCTTAGAACCAGTGCCCTATTGGTTTTCTTACAGTAAAAACACATTTTTTAATTCATGAATATTAGATGGTTTTTCTTTAATTTTCCCACACTTTGAGAGCCACTACTCTAGATAGATTATCATTTTTTCAAACTGAGGATTATGACCTATTAATGAATCACAAAATCAATTTAGTGGACCTTTAAAGAGAATATAGACGAGAAGACGAGAACACCAGAGTACATTATTTGTTGTAAGAAAAGAGTTTCTTTGTGAAATTCTGTTTTTAGTTGGATCATGATGTGAAATGGGTATCTTACCATGGGCCATGGTCGAAGAGCCACAGAAAGGTTCGAGAGCTACAACGAGACGCACTCTCAATAAGGTAAAGTATCACCATGGCATCTCCTGGGCTTGGGATGAGGTGGACTTCAGAGAAGAGCTCATCTTAGGCAGGTGGAGTACAGAGAAAGAACTCTGTCATGGAATCCAGTACCATAGTGAGGAGGGACACTGCCTGGGGAAAAAACAAAACAAAACAAACTGACATGCAAACAAACAAAAATCCCCCAGCACACTGTAGCCCAGAGAGAAGTTCCCTGTGCAGTCTAGTAAGAGATCACTAGTGAACTCTGACCTTAAGGGAAACATTATTCCCAAACTATTATAACTCAGGATTACTAAATACACCTCTGATGAAAAATCTGCCTACCTAAATATCTTCCTGCTGGAAAGGTGTTTCCTGCATCAGAGCCTTAGATATTCGCATCCTTAAGAAGGAAGAGTTTCATTACAAGGGGGAGCAAGTGCAATCCTGCCTTATGTCTCTCTAAGCTGAGTTTGGTTTGGCAAAGTCTGCTACTGGGAGACAATTGCATCTAGGGAATAAGAATGTTTTAGCCTCATTATAGGGAGGAGAAGTTCGCTCGGGCCTTATTTCCTGGTAGTCAGCAGAGATTCTGCTTGGAAGGCAGGTTTCTCCTCTTCCTTGGCTGTGGCCACTGATCCTTAGGCTGCGAGGTCCCTGAGATGGGCTCCCTGACGCAGATGCAGACATGCTTTTCAGGAAGAGGCTAATGGGATCAGGAGAAAAGGGTTTTCGTACAGACATATATTCCAATGAAAATCACAGGAAAACAAGACAGAGTGTAGAAATATTGTGGAAACCAACTTGCAGCCATCTAATATTTAGCACCCCCTACCAGGGTGGAACAGAATTGCCTGATCCTGACAGATGTCCTCAGATCAATATGCACAGATGATGTCGTCAAACAAACAAACGAGGTCAAGAACAAAGCCTCAGCAGCACGCTTTGTTTCCTATGTGTGACATCTCTAACATTCAGATAAGTATCATAGAATTGAATACTGACTCCAATGTTTGCTAATAGAGTGTCTTCAGGGAAAAAATTCACTCGCCCTTTTAACCCTCAATTCTGTTCTGACAAAATGGAAATGGGGAGGAGCTGGAAGTAATAATTTGTGAATGTAAAGAATGTGTGTAGGGATTAAATGAGATGTATGCAAAGCACTTAGGCTCATGCTTGAAATACAGTAAGCCCTCCATAAAAGATGCTACTGCTATTGTTTTCACCAATAGTCCTTGCAATGAGAACTTAACCACAGCCCCAAACTCCGCTGTCCCTGAGCGGCTTCATTCTTTCTTTGAACATCTACTCTCTGCCAACCCTAGGTACTGAGGTGCCAGGATGAACAAAATGCACTTCCTACCTTTCAGAAGCTCACCTTCTGCCAAAGGAGAAAGATGTGATAATTAACAGCTATAATCAATATGATGGAAACTCCCACACACCATGTAAAAACACTATGGAAACACAGCTGGAAAGCTTGAAGCAAAGCTCCAGAGAGGAGCAGCCTCTTGGCCCACTTCAAGTACACACAAGGGATGAAAAAAATGCAGTTGAAGCCTTGAGCACACACCGTGGAAATCAGAACATCAGGTCCATGGTTCCACCTTCTCTTTGGCTGGTGATTTCTCATCCTTCGTTAGCAACAACCCAGGATTTCTGAGGAAGAGAGAAGCAGTTTGAGGAACTTAATTCAGAGTTTACAGCAGCAGTTATAAAAATGTAGTCCATGAACCACTGGAGGTCCCTGAAAACCTTCTAAGGGACCTGTCACAAAAACTATTTTATTAGTAATGCTAAGATGTTATTTGTCTTTTTCTCTGTGCTGATGATACAAAAACAATAATGGATAAAATGTTGGTGTTTCAGGCTGAAGCAAGACAGTGGCGCCAGATTCTATTAATAGTCACGGTATTCTTTACTTGAATTGCTCTTAATAGGAAGTAAAAATATTAATTTTATTAAATATTAATTCTTTTTAATATTTTGGGCAGCAAAACAAAAAGTCTGCATAAAACAGTTCCACTGAAAACTAGAGTATGATAGTTGTCTCAAGGAACATATTTGCTTTTGTGAGTTGCCAGCTGGACCGGCCACTTCTTTTTTTAAACAAAACACCTTTTTTACTTGAAAAGAATCATTAACAGATAACTGTGGCTTTTTAGAATTGGATGCTTGACATTTTTTCAAGTTGACGTGAAGTGAATCTATCACTTCGAACTTGGGTAGACTAAATCCCGAAAAGTAAGTAAGATAACATTGGAAAGGATGTTGAGGTCAGGTTGCAAGAGGTCTTGGTTGTCATATTAAGGACATTAGGCAGCATTCAGTAGGCAAATGTGAAAAAAAATAAAAGTTTTGAGAAGGGAAGATCAACTTGACGTTTTAGAGTAGCAAGAATTTGCTGAATGCCATAGTGCAGAAATATTGGAGGTTGGCTCATAACTAGATAGAAGGCATCCATTGTTGTCCGAGGGCAGGACGGCGAGGGTCTGGAGCAGACGTGGCAAGCCTATGTTAGGGTGAAGACACAATCTGACATGACAATCGTAGGTTTTGCCACAAGGAGATGTTCATAGTTTGTGGTTGAGTTTAGTCTCTAATTTGAGAAAAATTGTCAATTCTTACATGTTAATAGAGCAGAGATAATTGAGCCTTAGGTTTCACAGGTTACCTGATTTCATACACTGTCATCTTTCATGTTCTATAGTGTTTGAACTGTTGTTTTTGTCTTTATTTTTTTCCTCTTTGGTGCTATTTATTGGGTGATCGGTTAGAACATTTAGGTGTGTATGATATAAAGGGGTAGCTATGCGCTAGATACACACAGAGACACACAGACACTCAGGAAGTGAGTAAGTCAGATCTCTATCAGGAAACAAATGATATATTCAAATTAATATAATTCAAGACTTTTTATTTACACAAGAATTATACCAGAAGTTTGGAGACAGGGTAGGAAAATTCTAAGGGATAAGTCAGTGACCCTGAGCTTATACAGCAGAGATGTTACCTCACATAACTCTCAAATGGGAGAAGAGGGAGGGCTTATGGGAGCCAAGAAAGAGAAAGTCATGTAGAGAAGATTAGTGACTTTTGAACAAAGGACACAGATTACATGACACAGAAGGAGTTAGAGGAAGAAACATACTAACCTTACTCCTCTCTCTCTTTCCAGTCTTCATTTGCCGATCCCATTAGCCGAACTCCCAGAGGACCTGAATCCCATTGATGGAGACCATCAACCCAGGGCAAAGAATGAGGCAGAAATGGGGGAGACAGATCTAATTGTGTGAGCAGAAGATGAAGCTAATTTACTTCTAGAATGTTTGGCTTTGCAAAAGATAGCATCAGATCACATGGCAGAACAGAAACTTAGTCACTTTTTCTAACAGCATGCTTGCAGCCAGCAGCCACAAGGACTGAGATTCTGAATCAAATGACCAGAGACACAATATTTTTATAGAGCAGGGTTTTTCAACCTCCATGCCATTGACATTTGGGGCAGGATTATTGGTTGTGGAGGCAGTCTTGTACATTGTAGGAGGTTTTGCAGCAGCCTTGACCTCTACCCACTAGATACCTCTGGCACCTTCCCCCTGCCCAGTTATGACAACAAAAGTGTCTCCAGATGTTGTCAAACATCCCCAGTGCAGGTCAGGGGGAGAAGACACATTGGATCATCCTTCATTGAGAACCACAGAATTAAACCTTCCATCTAGACTTCCAGAGGAGACATGGTTTTTTTAATAGAAAGAAAAAAGTGCATTCTTTCTCAGCATATTAACTTAGGTAATCTAAGATGAATCTATCTGTGTAACAATTATATTAAATCTTATTCCAGATGATTAGTCTGGTTAATTTAAATATGCTTCCAAGTGTATTCAACTACGTAATCCCTGCATCTAGAAAAAACAAATACATTTTACTTTGGAAGTCACAGAGGTATATATAAATATATATGTATAAATGGATATATGTATAAACGTGCATATATATGCACAGTTGCATTGGAGTTGGAGACTCAAAATTTTTATGAAAGGAGCCACTGTATCAGAAGTCATATCATTAACAATCAGCTCCATTTCACTATCGTTGAAGTTTTTGACATAGTCAAGTGGATTATGAGAAAACTGAAATATCTGGTACTGCACCTAGATTTGAGGGCATCAGTGACAACTTGGCAGCCTGTTTGAGGTGGCTGTAACCTCGGATCTCAGCATCGCTGAAACCACGTTCTGGGCAGCTCTTGGAAGGAGAATGAACCAAGGAGAGAAAGGCCTTTCATCTCTGCCTCCCAGCCCAGACCAGCTCGCAGGCAGAAGGACGTCTCTCTTGACTTCAGTCCCGGGAGAACATGACACTGCTTGTTAAAACCAGCAGCATCATGTCTGGTCAGAGACAGGGAAGGAATCATTTGACCGCAGAGGGCATGGTGTGACAAGGAAATGAAAACAAGAGGAAGCCGGGGGTTTAGGAACAAATCCTGCTAAAGCAGTTTAGCAGCTTTATGTTCTCTTTGTTGAATGTATCCTGTGGCTTCTCAGGCCACTTCCCTCAAGTCTGCATCTCTGTGATCTCCTTCTGTGGACCCTGCTGGACCTGAATGAGCTGGTCCTTCTGACTTGATGATGGCTTGAGTGTCTCTGTGTTTTCACCCGGGTAACTCACAGGGAGAATCCAGGATTCCCTCATCTAATGTTTCCCAGATTTTATCCAGATTCTGTGCTATCTTTATAATTTTCACTTTATCAAACTACCACCAGAATTATTATTTACTTAAGATTTTTCTTTAGGTTGATGGATCTATATGGTTTAGGCTTAAGTATTCATGCTCATAAAATCATTATTTTGGTGTATAATTTGTTTTTTTCTAAAAGATATCAAAAATATGTTACTATTAAAAATATCCATCTATGTACCACCTAAAACCATCTCTTATACTCTACTTTACGCTTAAACCACACTTTAGGAAATGCTGGCTCAAGCTATGCCCTCGTATACTAGCTATCTGCCTTAGTTAACAGCTTTAAGGGAAGCTGTTATGATAGGAAAGAAGGAGGAAACTTACTTATGCTAACTCCTTAATGACTTAGAGAGCTAGAAATTAGTTGTCAAAATCATCTGATCTTTCTTTTATAAAAGGTTATTATTATTTATTATTTACAAATTAATTTTTGCACTGACATCCTGAATCAATTATTTTTTTCCTAGAAGTACTGTGAACCTAAACTGCCTTCTTGGTTTCAATTGTGATAATTTGCTTTGGAGTTAGGGCAAGCAGAGAAGAGAGAACTTTTGTATGCAGACATAAACAGGTATTTCTAATAATCGATTTGCACTTAGTGTGCACGTCTGCAACATGAAACTTATTCCGTCTCTCTCAACTCACCTGTAAAATCTTTACTCACTTTGAGTGTTGTGTGTCTGTGCTTATGTGTGAAGGATGTGTGTGTCAATGTGTATCTGGGATGGTATCTGAATCAGAGAGACGTAAACTCTGGATTTGGTACTCCTCACCACTCACAACTCTCTTTTCTAGCCCATTACAGAAGCTGGAGAGAAAAATATCCATCCTTCAACCTCTTCTACAGATATTAATAGACTTAGATCTGGACAATTAGGTATACCAAATTGAAAGTTGCTGGGTGGGGCTTGCAAGAACAATGTTTTAAAAGGATTACATTGAGCTGTCATATCTCTTTCATCTTTTGCTCTCTGCTTTCTCCCATCGGGGTAATCTATGACTCTGGAGATAGAGCAGCCATTTTGTGATCATGAGATAGAAAGCCTGAGAACAGATATCTGCATGAGAAAGCAGAAGCCTGGTTTGCTTTCCTTGTGTTCCCTGTGGCATCACCGTGCTTCCTTGCCAGCCAGGAATCACTACCATTGATCTTAGAAGGCGAGCAAAAGAACCATTTTTCTTTTTTATGTTAAGACATTATTTGTTGGGTTTTATGTTATTTGCAGGCAAACAAATTCCTAGTTGATACAGAGAATAACACTATCCTGAAAATAAATTAATTGAGAAGCAGCTTAAACGTTCAGATCAGTGGTAACTCAGAAAATGCAAATTCATGGAAATTTGCAGAAATTCTTCAGCATCACTGGACTTTCCATGAATCAAGAAATGGAAGATAACTTAATCGTATCAATGTTTTAAGATGTAGGGTAAGTTCACATTTTATTTGGATTGCCCTCAGTTTTTGTCTATTCCATATGCATTTTATGCAATATATACAATACCAATATATATTTTATGGAATATAGTAGAGGAGCAGAAAATAGCTAACATTTTTCTACGTGCCAGAAAATTTAAGAGACACTTTATAAGCACTTCATCATTTAATCTTCACGAGAACTTTATAACATATGAGTAATTATCTCATATTTTGGAGAAGGAAATTGACATTTCTAGAGGTTAAGAAATGTGTTCATGGTTTCCAAACTAGTAAGTAAAACCCCTCAAATCCTTCCAGCCAGACTTTTTCCCTAACACTTCACTGAAAGTGCTGTTGCCAAGGCCCCAAAAAACCCATGAATTGCTAAAATAACAGTCATTTCTCAGTCGGCATGTTGACTTCTCATCCACATTCGCTCCGTTTTTTCACTTCCTCTCCCTGAGTTCTGTCCTTCACCGGACTTCTCATCACATTCATCTGTTTCATTTCTCCTACTTTATCTGTTGCTACTTCCTAGCATCTTAGTTTCCTCAGTCCCTTGTTAGTTTTACAATCTCCAAAAGTTGGAATGACCCAGGGCTCAGGTTGGGACCTCTTTTCTATCTTTCCTCACTCCATTTGAAGGTCTTCCTCCTTGTCTTGGCTTTCAATGTCATTTAAGAGTGGTTACTTGCAAATTTATCTTTCAAGCCCAGACTTCACCCCTGAAATTAGACTTGAATGACCAACAGGCTGTTTGACAAACTCACTTGGATGTCAGTTGGCACTTTCTCCTGCTCTTCCCACATTTTCCTTCAACTCAATAAATGACAACAAAGTTCTTCCAGTATCTCAGGCCAGGAGACTGGTCTTCATCCTTGACCTTGATCTTTCTCTTACATCTAACACCCAAGCCATTTGAAAATCATTACAATTCTCCTTCAGAATACCAGGAAGTATCTATAATTCAATAATTTTTATACCATCTCTTCTGTTATCACCTTAGTCCAAGCCACTATTATTTCTTGAATTAACCACTGCAATGTCCTCCATGTTTATATCTTTACTTCTTATATCATTTTCCTTTGGCTACTTTTACAAATTGCCACACATGTGGTGACTTAAACCAACATGGATTTATTATCTTACATTTTTGGAGCTCAGATGTCAAAATGGGTCTCCCTGGGCTAGAGTCATGGTGTCAGCAGGACCAGGACTCCCTCCTGAAGCTCTAGGTGACAATCTTTTCTATCGCCTTTCCCAATTTCCAGGAAAGTACCATTTCTGGTGTTTCTTGTCTGTCACTCTCTCCTCCATCTTCAAAGTCAGCAGCATAGCATCTTCAGATCTCTCCGACTCTGACTCTTCTGCTTCCGTCTTTTCCTTATAAGGACCCTTGTAATGGCATTGGGCTCACCCCAATGATACAGGCTAATCTCTCATCTCAAAATCCTCAACTTAATCACATCTTCAAAATCCCTTCTTGCCATATAAAGGGACCTTTGGGGCCATTTCTCTGCCTACTATAGTCTCCTACTGACTTCACGCGGGTCAGAGGGCTCCTCTGCCGGTGCACTGCCTCCTTACTCTTTTATTCTTTGAAGGTGCCAGACTTCGAGCTTGGCATTGGCTCTTTTTCCTACTTGGATCTCATCCATCCATGATATTTCCATGACTTTTTCTCCCTTGCCTTCTTCAAGTCTCTACTATAACGCCATCTCAGGGAGACCTTCCCCCTAGACCCCACGCCAACTCCCTGTTGCATTTGTCTGCTTTGTTTTCCTCCAGGGCACTCATCACATAACATTTCAAGTATTTTATTTATTTGTTTTTAAGTTGTTTATACCAACTTACATGTAAGTTCTATGAGGGCACAAATTACTTTTTCTGTTTTGTTAACTTCTCCATCCTCCAGCACTTATAGAGAGTGGCTGAAACATAGTAGGTACTCAGTGTGCTCAGTGTATTTGTGGATTTAACCAGTAAGCCAGTCTTGAATTCCAAATCTGGCTGGCTTGTACATTTACGCTCTTTCCACTCTGCATGCATTCTTCCAAGGGCAGTTTGTAATCCACCTGTAGCAGAATCACCTGGGATGTTCCATGTGCAGACTCCTGTGCCCCACCTGATATAGAATGAGTGTGAAGTTTCTTGGGATAGAATTTAGGAACCCACATTTTCTATTTTCAGGGAAGGCTTTGCCCTGAGCTAGCATCCGTTACCAATCTTGTCTCTCTTTTTTTTCTACTCCCCAAAGCCCCAAGCACGGTTGTATATCCTAATTGTAAGTCCTTCTAGTTCTTCTATGTAAGCCACCACCACAGCATGACACCTGACAGATGGGTGGTGTGGTTCTGCGACTGGAAAATGAACTCGAGTCACTAAGGTGGAGAGCATGGAACTTTTTTTTTAAAAGATTGGCACCTGAGCCAACAACTGTTGCCAATCTTTTTTTTTTTTTCTCTCTGCTTTTTCTCCCCAAATCCTCCCAGGACATGGTTGTATATTTTCACTTGTGAGTCCTTCTAGTTCTGGCACTTGGGATGCCACCTGAGCATGGCCTGACAAGTAGTGCCATGTCCACAGCCAGGATCGGAACCAGTGATACCATGGGCCACCACAGTGGAGCGCACGAACTTAACCACTCAACCACAGCGCTGGCCCCTAGAACATGGAACTTTAACCACTAGGCCATCATGCCTGGTGCAGAATACACCTTTTAATAAGAATTCCAGGTGATTCCTGTGCATTCATAAGTGTGACATTTTTGCTGAGGAAGGCTGACCCTGAGCTAACGTCCATGCCCATCTTCCTCTGTTTTATGGAGGTCACCTGCCACAGCATGGCTTGACAAGCAGTGTGTGGGTCAGCACCTGGGATCCAAACCAGGGAACCCCGGGCTGCCAAAGCAGAATATGAGAACTTAACTGCTGTGCCACTGGGCCGGCCACTAATTTTCTTCTTTTAAAAATGTAAAAAAATCATTCTTAACACACGAGACATTAGAAAAGCAAAACAGGCATGAGCTGAATTTAACCCAGGGCTTTAGTTTGCTGACCCTTGTCGTAGAGCATTAAGCATCATTTCTTGGGGACCAAGGGCATGTGGTCTATGTGGACAATTCTATTTGATCTCTCATTTTACACTCAGTGTCTGACTCACCATTGCTACATCATGAAACAATTGTTCAGGGGAGAATGTCTCAGAGATGCACTGGAGAATCATCTTTGTGGGTTTTGCTTTGCTTTGCTTATTTGCTGGAGGTCTGGCATAAAATCCTCAGGAACAGCTAATGAAGGTTCAAATGATTGAATAAGTTGTCTGAAGCTATATTCTTAACAGTCAATCACTGTCACAGCAGGACGAAGTCAAATCTGTTCTTGCTCCAACTCCCATCCTCGTGTTTGGTGTCTCTCTACCACTTTCGCACTCATCTGCTACAGACTCCAGAGTTTAATAGCACTAAGTTGGTGTCTCAGTCATTATTTTGGTGTTTTGCTTAATTTCTCACTTTATTTGCCATGGCTTCAGGCATAGTGGGCCTGTACTGAAAGCAAAAAGCAAAGCTGTGTGTGTGTGGTGTTTAAACAAGGGTGGAGGAGAGAGAGGAAGAGAGAGAGAGAAAGAAAGAGAGAGAGAGAGAGATCAGAAGACCTTTATCCTTGTAGGTGAAATTGTCTTGCCTCACCTGTGTACTATGTGCTGAAATTTCCAACGTCTCCTTACTGGCTGGCATACCTATTCCCTAGTTACTGTCAGCTTCTAATGGTGCACAGTTGCCTGCCTTCTCCAGAAAATTGCCCTCCACCGACTAGAGCACTTTCTAAGCCTGGGAGTTATACTGACCACCTTCCCTGGTTGACCCAAAGGCAAGGATTGATCAATACAGGGGAATACAGGGGAATCCTGTGCCTCCAAAGAGGGTGACACTGCCAATCAGTTTATTCCCAGACATCTCCCCCTGTCAATTAGGGCAAAGCCAAGCATTGTCTGAGATCTGGTGTTTCTCAGCTTTTTCCCCTTTACTGTCCTCCATTGCTTTCCCTTTTTTTTTTTTTTTTCCTGCTGAGGAAGATCAGCTCTGAGCTAACATCTGTGCTAATCTTCCTCTATTTTATATGTGAGGTGCCTCCACAGCATGGCTGACAAGTTGTCTAGGTCCATGCCTGGAATTCAAACCCATGAACCCAGGCTGTCAAAGTGGAGTGTTCCAAACTTAACCACTAGGCCACAGGGCTGTCCCTGCATTGCTCTTTTACCTACTGTTTTGAAAATTTTTTCTAGAGGGTGCTCTATCAATAAATAACTTTCAAAAGAAATTCTATCTTCATCTCAGTTTCTAGGAAGTCTAATTGAAGAGAGTTGGTGCCAGGCACGACCCTAAGAAGACAACCCTAAGGATGGGACTCTGGAGGTGAATTCATCAACCAGTGGCAACCAGGACACCACTTCTGGTAGTGAATGGAGTTCTGGTAGTCTCTGAAAGGCCATTCACCAAGATGTTTAACTGTAGTGAGTTTGGAAGAGATATAGGTTGAAGGGGATGCCTAGCTGGCCAACATCTTTGGAATTTGAGAAGCATAGGAGAATGATTAACTATTATGTAGTCTGGAATTTAGTGCCTGTTGCTAAGTGCCATTGATTTACTGAAGAGAAAAATGAGAGTCTCAGATCTGCCAATCTATGATTTAAAGCAAAATGTGAGAATTGGAGAGTGTTCCCTGCATCATTTGAAGAGACACTCGTCTCCTGCAATTACAGGATGGATAGACCTGGAAATCAGGTGCACAACCTAATGGGAGATTGCCTAGGTGGTAAAGAAAGATGGATTCTCAGTTGAAGTAAATCCAACATGCCAAAATCAGGAAATGAATAGGGAAATTGTGGGGCCTTGAAACTTGGGATGGGGAATGTGGATAGATGGACTCGATAATCTTGAACACTTAGATACTTCTAAACCCTCTGGGCTATATGGGTATAATTAATGCAATTTTAAGAAAGATCAAAATGGCAGTCAGAGAGTCTCAGCCACGGGGTTTTTTGGAGATGATTAATAGAACATGGAGAACATGGTGATGCTCGGGGCCGGATAGATGGACAACCAAAAAGACGCTATCGCTCCTCTATGATACTGTGCTCCAGAAAAGATGACATGCCTGACTTAGAACATCAAGTGACTATGTAGCCTGAACAGGTCATTATGAGCTAGGTTGTGTCAGACCCCCAAGTCATAAAGTCTACTGAGTGGACCTTCAATAGACTGTAAGATAAGAGTGGTACATATGGAGTTGGACTTGAACAGATCCAGAAGATACAAAAAAGTTACATGAACAAATTGCTCTGTTTCTTATGCTCCTATCACCCCTGTGTTGTTGCTTCCCCCTCCCCTCACGCATATTCTCCAGTGAGGTATTTCTCATAATAAGCTTTCAGGAAAAGTAAACCCCAAGCTTGGTTCAGAGATGGATTATCTATCGTATGTGGGTGCAAACCACAAATGAAGTACTGCATCACTAAAGGCCTGCTGCATGATGCTGAAGAAACATGGTAAGAGAAAATATCCAATGGATATAACCAGGTTAGTGTACTTAGTTACATGCCGCATGCAGAGAAAAGTGTAGCCCAAGTCAATGATCCATATGGACCCATGGATGGTGAAGAATGGTTTGGTTGGCTGATTATGAGCCAGTGAGGAGCAAAGTTAGAGGATTAGGGATGAGGAGGCTTGAGAAAGAGCCATATAGATGGATCTGTGAGACTTGGCACAATGAGTACATGTCTTTGGTCATAACTATATGCCTAACAGAGAGGATTTTTACTGTGGAAAATGTACTGTATAACCAAGTGGATAAGATCACTCATCCAGTTGACATGAGCAAATATTGATCCTTGCGTGCTCTCTGTGCAATATGCTAATACATTAAATAGCCATGGTAGCAAAGACAGAGGCTATGCATGGATCCAAATAGCATGGAATCTCTCTCATCAAGACCGGTCTACATAATGCCACTGTAGAATGTCCAGCTTGTCAGCAACAGAAGCCAACTGTGGCTTCCCTAACTACCCCTCCCCATTCCACAATGAAGCTTTTGTTCCATGGTGAACATAGGAAAAAATGTCCAAGCAGGATTTTGTCCCTCTCACATAGAGGATGCTGTTATCCTCTCTCAGGAAAGATGCTTTCTCAGGGTCCTTGCCACTCTTTTACTGTGGGCATGTGGTGGGGAATAAAAAAAACTCAAAGAAGGTGCAAATCCTCCCTATATCTGCAGTCCTTGGGGCTCCACACTCCCCAACACACGTCTCATCTTTCACTAATTCTTTAACCATTCTAGCTGAATTCTCCCACTGGTTCTGGCTGCAACTGCCTGAGGTGAACACATTTCTCTCCTTACATTTTGGGTTAGATGGATGCCCTGTGACCTCAGCTCCCTGATAGACTCAAGAAGGCTCCTGAGCTTGCAGCTTGTCTGGCATGCTTTGTTGTTGTAAGAGTGGGTGCAATGCTCTATCTCTCTACATCCTACACAGAAACCAGAACACTATATGCTTTTTATTTGGCCTTATACCTGAAATGTGAACACGTTTCACAATTGGAAGGTTTTTTTTTTCCAACAAAAAGAGCATGTTACAACATATTTCCTGTGGCTCACACCATTTGAATCCTATGGTTCTCTACTTAATTATTAAGGAGATGCTGCATTTTGACTTTACCCAATAGGATCCTAGATCTGGCAGATAACTTGTTTATGCCTTTCTGCTCATAATCATCTTATAATAACTGAATGTTTAATTGGTTACTACAATGTGTACTGTGGTGGCTGCATGTCACTGTGATGGTGAAGGCTCTGCCACCAGTATTTCACATACCTTCAGGGGTCACCCATGGTGGGCAGTTTTCAGGGGAGCTTCCAGACTAAGACAGACTGGGAAGAAGGATCTGGCCACCCACTTCTGAAACAATTGGGCTTGAAAACCCTATGAATAGCAGTGGGGCATCATCTGATATACCCTGCCCGAAGGTCAAGGGTGGCGCATAAAGACTGAGCAGGGTTCTGTGCGCAGGGGCGCTAGGAGTTTGAGTCAAATTCACTCGATGGCACTAACAACAATAAAACTTGCCACATCCTGTACTCATATGTGCATGTATTATCTTACATGGCAAAAGGGATGTTGCAGCTGTAAATAAGATTAGAGACTTTAAAATAGAAAGATTATCCGGGATTATCTGGGTAGGCCCAATCTAATCAAACACAAGCTCTTAAAAGCAGAGAATCTCTGAGCCAGCCCTGATGCCCTAGTGGTTAAAGTTCAGCGCTCACCACTTCAGCAGCCCAGGTTTGCTTCCAGGTCACAGAATCACATCACCCGCCTATCAGTTGCCACATTGTCATGGCAGCTCACAGGCTCACATAGAAAAACTAGAAAAACTGAAAACTAGGATATACAACCATGTACTGTGGCTTTGAGGAGAAAAAGAAGGCAGAGAATCTCTTCCATCTAGAATTAGGGAAGAAGATGGAAGCAGAAGAGAGACGAAGGTGAAAGGAAGACTCAAAGTGTGCAGACTCTACTCATGGTTGTTGGCTTTGAAGATCAAGGAAGTGGGCCGTGAACCAAAGGATGAGGATGGCTTCTAGACGCTGAGAGCAATCCCAGAGGACAGCCAGCAAGGAACTGGGGACCTTAGTCCTACAACCACCTGGAATTGAATTCTGCCAACCACCTGAAGGAGGGTAAAAGTGGATTCTCCACGGAGACTCCATAAGGAATGCAGTCTTGCAGTTACCTTGCTTTTAGACTGATGAGACTTGAGTGTAAATTCTGATCTTCAGAATTTGAAGTAATAAGTCTGTCATTTTAAATGGCTAGAGCTGTGGTAATGTGTTACAGCAGCAATAGAAAGCAGCTGCACACACACACATAAGCAATCTGCATAGCTGCAATCATCATGCACATGGCACTTCTGCTTTTTAAATCAATAACACTTTCTCCTGCGTCTATGGGACTTTGTGATTGGAATGACTATGCTGTATTACCCTCTGTTGATATTTCACAATTCAATATGTGGTTCCTTTGTATTAGGTATTTGTGTTGTTTCCTGTTTATATGTCTCTTTATCTATTTATCTCTTTATAGTTTTTTGTATTGGAGATAGTCCTATAATAAAGTTTGAACACACACACACATTACAGGGCTGATAATAACGCATAGCCATACGGTTCTTGCTAGGTATTTTAGCATTTTTTTTTCTGAAGAGATTATATCGATTTAAACAATGCCTTTCAAAACTTATATGATGCCAGAGATATCAAGAGTATACAAAAATCATCTTGTCTACTTATGTAATTTGAGAGTCTGTCTCACTCCGTGTACAAGGAAGCCACAAATGTTTGTTCAAATTTCACTCATTTCATTTTCCTCTTTAGAGTCAGATTTAATAAATCCTAACATGGGCTCAAAACTTCTCTCTAATTTTTAAATTATGTGTAAAACTTATATTTTGAGAGAACTCCTGAAGGAAATATTAAAATTTATGGGGTTGGATTTCATTTCAAACTCTCATATAATAAGATGCTAAAATGGCACTCTTCTTGCCACCATTTTGAATGTTTTAATAACATAAAAATGAGAGTAAAACAGAATGCATCCCTGATCCCACAGATATTTTATAAAGAGAATGCAGGAAACCTTTAATACTTGAGCCCTTTAACCCACTTGTAGAAAATAAGTGGATCAAGACGGCAGAGAACGCATCGGGAGAGAGATGTATGCAGAGAGCTGTTTCTGTTCCTACAGATGGAGGGAAATGAGGGGACTGCCTTCTGTCCCCTACTCCAGAGAGAGGCCTCAAAGTTTCCACTATTAGATTTGAAACATGTTTCCTGCCTTCATAATGATAAAGAACTGATGATTAACACACATCTACGGAATTAACATCGGTCACTAACTGAGTCAGCCTCTGGTCCTGAGAAACCTAAACGGCGAGACTTTGGTGACAGTTTCTACAAAGTCAGACTATGTGGGATAACCTGTACTGCCAGCACTGACGAAGCCTACACCTGTCTAATTAAAGAGTTAATGCTCTAACTGCCATGCTATCCTGCCTACTTGAAGTACGCAGTGTGAGACCATTTTGCACTATGGAGTGATTAAAATATAAAAATAAGTAATGTAAATTGCTATTCGAGATAACATATCCTGTCTATTAAACTGCAGCAGCATATTCGTAACAACTTTAGTGGCACGAGGCAGGTGGGGAGGAATCACCTATGTTTGTACGGAGTCAGACTGAACTACAGAGTTAACGTCTTGGAGACCATCCAAGGTGGGCATTTTGCAAGACCTTTATGATTGAAAAATTTTGTAATGCTTCCAGTTTCCTTTAGGATCTCATCCTCTCTCCCCTCTAAAATCATATCCTAATCATATGCCACATCAAAGTTTAATCGTATTCTTAACTTTTACATTTTTTAATAAGCAGTCACAGCTTTCATCGTATCATGAGTTTTGCTGTAAACAGGACACAAAATCGTTTGAATTTGGCTGCGGGGCAAGTAGCTCGGCTTCTCACTGGTTGAAGACCCACTTCCTGCATCGTCCTCCCAGAGAATATGATTAAAATTCTTAACTCACCAAAAATACAAATGGCTCACACAAAGAGGGACTGCTCACAATTCAAAGTCTGTTCGTGGATATTGTTGCTTTTGCCTAGAACAACTTTTACTCCCCACAGAAGTTTTTTCTTATATAACTGTTACTTGGTTAAGGGTCTGTCCACTAGGAAGTGTTTCAGGACCCCTCCTGATGTTTTTAGATGGCCCTCTTTTGTGCCCTTAAGACGTTCTCGACATATGTTTATTGGAATTGATTATGTTACAGCTGTTCATTAATTTAACTGCTGCACTGTTAGATTATAAGCTCTGTGATGAAAGAGAATGAGTTTTTGGGAGGTTGTGCCATTGTGCCCATTTTAAAGCTTGGAACAGAGTAGGTACTCAATAAATAGTCACTGAATAAAAAATTAATCAATAAGTTAGTTAATTAAGGGGGCTACTGGTTCCTCCAAAACCGAAGACCTCATCTGTAAAATGAAGAATAATGACACCACCTACCTCATGTGGTTGCTATAACGATTTAATGGGTTAATATATACAAAATGTGAGACCAGTATATACTTCCATACAGACATGTATAAATGCTATTTTGACAATTATTGTTAAAATTAATGATAAGGACTTTAAGGACCATTTAGATTCAGGAACTCTGGGCCTAGAGGTGAAGATGCCAAAAGATGTCAGTTGTTGAATTAGAAAGATGAGTGACATGAATGAAACCCGCTTTCCACGTCTGCATCTTGATGTCAGTATCAAACTAACCCTAAAGCAGCTGTTGAGCCTCTCAGTTGGTCACACATTTGGGAAACCATGATAAAATTATTAACTTTACTAAGTGTGATTATACAAAATTCTTAAAATCTGGGACCAGGCCTGTGGTATACTGGTTAAGTTTGGTGCGTTTTGCTTTGGTGACCCGGGTTCATGGGTTCAGATTCCAGGCGCGAACATACCCCACCTGTCAGCCATGATGTGGCAGCGACCCACGTATAAAGTGGAGAAAGATTGGGACAGATGTTAGCCCAGGGCTAATCTTCTTCAGCAAAAAAATTAAAAAAATAAAAAAAAAATCTTAAAATCATTGGTCCAGGCCATGGGTGGCCCTCTAACATGTAACCTGAACTTTTCCTATACAACATCATCTATATGATTTAATACTAACATCCTGTGTCCCTATCAAAATAGGGCAATTAGAAGAGCATAAATTTTATTATACTTTGCATAAATTGTATCATGCATTAAAAAGCATAAATAGTATTATGCAAAGGGAGAAAGTTATGTTCCACTCATTGCTGTATCTCCAGTAGCCAGCACCATATATTCTCCTGCACATTTGACTCCACATAGAATCCGTATTCAAATTATGTTCCCATAGAAAATTCACTCATATCATTTGTTAAATGTTGCAGATATGTGTAAGACATTAATATTCGTCAATTACTATCATCAACATGAATTAGCCAAATACCAAAGACAGGTAAACAGTCATAGCAAATACAAAAGATTTGCAAACTGTTGAGATGTGTTGCCTTGCACATCTATTTCCAATTTTTTTCATTTCTGTTCTTAATAAATAGCTCTTTCAAGCATGTCTGAATTTCACTCTTATTTCATTTCTCTCTATAGTATCAGATTTAGCAAATCCCAACATGGGCTCAAAGCTTTGTTGGAAGCTAAAAACCTCAAATGATTTTTTGATAAAAGTGACGGAAAAAAATATCATGACACTGTTTGCTGTTCTTCCTCCCCAAGGATGCAAATAGGCCTTTTAAACTTTGCCATCAGTGTGTGTTTATGCTGCTACAAAGTGTAAGATCTCACACTGCAAGAAAAGCTATTTTGACCACAGAAAACAAACTTTCCTAAAATGGTCCTTTGATTAGCATTTAGCCATATCAGTTAGAGGTTGTTGTGATGAGACTCACAAGTTCCAGAATTCCTTGATTCAGTGTGTGTGCCTTGAGGGCGGGGGGCAGTGGAGGGAGGAATTTAGTCAAAGCATTTTACCCAACAAATCAAACATTTGTGGAAATATTTCACTTTTCAAACATTTCTGGCATTGTGTAATCACAGCTTACATCATAATACAATGCAAATAAGGATGCTTTCTGAAATCTCTGCTAAGATTCTACAACCATCTGTTTTCCTGAGTGTTTCTTTGAGTAACAGAATGCACTTTTCTAGTGGATGACATGTGTGGTTCTATTTTGTCTTTCGCCTATTTTTACATGATATACAACTGAAAAATCCGAGTAATTTTCTATTTGTCAAAGCGTCTTGATTCTGGGGACCACGTGGGCAAGCCATGAAATGAGGGACTGCATTTCCCCGTTCCCCTACTGACTGTTGTTGTGTAGGCAGTTTGTTGATTATCTCCTTTTATCGTTTTTAGTGCCAAACGGCGATTAATATTCATTGTCTGTTATTGTTTAAAGAAAAGGCAATTTTTTGAGAGACTGTTACCAAAAGTTCCATCTCTGATCCCTATGCCAATCCAAATAATGAGGACAGAGTCTTGGGTGAATAAGGAAAGGGCTTACTTTGCCAGGGAAAGGGAGCAAAGCAAAGGGCCAGTGTCCCAAAAGTTGCTTGCTCCCTGTTAAGAAAAGGGTAGGGGGGGCTGGCCCCGTGGCCGAGTGGTTGAGTCCGTGCGCTCCGCTGCAGGCGGCCCAGTGTTTCGTTGGTTCGGATCCTGGGTGCGGACATGGCACTGCTCATCAAGCCACGCTGGGGCAGCGTCCCACATGCTACAACTAGAAGGACCCACAACAAAGAATATACAACTATGTACTGGGGGGCTTTGGGGAGAAAAAGGAAAAAATAAAATCTTTAAAAAAAAAAAAAAAAAGAAAAGGGTAAGGGTTTTTATTTGGGGTTTTAAGTGCTGGAGGGCAGCCGTGGCCTTCTTGGTCAGTGTTTTCCCACTGGCCTGTCTCTGGGGCTGCTTCCAGCAGAGAAGACAAAGGATTTCTCAGATGAGTGTCCTCTGCTGTGTATCTCCATGGTGGAAGGTAGACTCTGATGTCAGGAAGCTGAGGAGTTGGGCCTCGGAAGCTTCAGTTTTTTGATATTCCCTGGACATTAGTTTCTCTGTAAAATAAGTTCAGGGTCCTGTGATTAGCCACAACTTTAGTGGGAGCCCAGTGTGAGGTCATGTGGACTTTAACAATTTGTAAGTTCTATTTGGCTCTATAGCTCAGGGAGTCATAGGTTAAAGAAACAAGCATATGAGTGTAACATAAACATATGAGTGTAACTAAAGAAGCAGGGAACTGGGGATGCTTTCCTGTAGTTGTAACCCACATGTGCTGGGTTCACTGTAGGGGAAACCAATATCAGGGCTATTAACTAAGAGCCGGTAACAAGACTACACCATAAATTAAACGTCTCCTGACCTTCCACAAAAGGATGAGTTGTAAAGACTGAGATGTCGGAAGACAGGTGCCCTTCCACGGCAGAGCTGCGGTCTCTAACTAGACAGCTGAAGGGAACCATGTAACAGCGGCATGCTGAGAAAGCAGAATTTAAGGGCAGAAAAAGTTGAAATCTGATTAAGCATTCCAGCTTGGCCTCTCCCTATAGAATTGGGGATGTTTTAAAGGGAGCTAGCTACATATGACAAGTACTTCCATTTCACCTCCATAAAATAATGATCTAATAAAAAAGCTATTCAAAACGATCCCACAGGAAACTTTTTTAATGAAATGCAAAAAGTTTTGAACATTTTCTGTGTTAGCTCTGTCTTGTCCTAAGGCATACAGCATTTATCTACTGGTTGCCTCTGTACAGTACAGAACATTGTTTATACTCATGCGTGACTAAAATTTTCAGAGCCAAGTTTTCAAAATGGCCTTTAATTAAAAATAACTATTTTGGGGGACTGGCCCTGTGGTTGATTGGTTAAGTTCACAAGCTCCACTTTGGCAGCCCAGAGTTTCGCCAGTTCAGATCCTGGGCTCTGACCTAGCACTGCTCATCAAGCCATGTTGAGGCAGCATCCCACACAGCATAGCCAGAAGCACTCACAGCTAGAAGATGCAACTATGTACTGGGGGGCTTTGGGGAGAAGAAGAAGGAAAAAAAAAAAGATTGGCAACAGATGTTAGCTCAGGTGCTAATCTAAAAAAATAAAAAAATTATTTTTTAAATTAGGAGTTCTACTTTTGGTAAGAAATTTTGAGCTTTTGTGATTGTCTCTTCCTCCTCTTCTTTCTGGCTCGTCTTAGCATGTTTGTTTTCAATTCTTCGTATATTCCTATTAATGACAAAGCTAATAAAGTCTTGACTTTTAGCTTGAAATTGGAAGCATTTCTTGACCAAATGATATACTATTTCTTCACTGTGAGACACTCTGAGAGGGATAGCTAATCTGGTGGAAAAGCTTTCGCTTCCTTTTATAAAATAGAGTGAAAACAATATATATAGAGAGTATTTCAGTAGCAAAATTTCATGATCCCTACTTTAAAAATACAAAAAGAAACTTGAAATTAATGTGTATCCCTACATTTGACAAAGCTTGGAGTAAATGGTGGTATCTGCTGAAAGACTGTGAAGCCTGAAGTTGATGACATTTTAGTTGCTGTTTTCAGATGCACTACCAGATAAATGATGTAAGGATTGCTTCATTATTCTTTATACTATGACTTTGCCTCTCTGTTCTCAGCTTTGGGACTCCCCTGCATGTTATTAATTTGTAAGAGATCTGTCAAATAAAATATTAATAAATATAGTTGATGGGAGAAGGGAAAGCACGTCTTTCCCTTACTGTGTTAATAACAAGGTTGTGTGCTTGGTATTTTCATCCATGTATTTTATACCAAATTTAAAGAAGTTGAATATCATAAAGAATACAAAGGTGTTTTTCGGGAAAGACCAATCCCCAATGTTTCTACAGTACAAGACAAGAATAGAAAATAAATAAAGTATTTTCTTTCCTTCTACTTTGACAAACATACCTTGATAATGAGCTGGATGTCTAGGTTTTAATTTAGAATTCTTGGAAAACATGGAGTTCTGCCCAGAGATATGGGGCACAAGAAGGGCTGGCTGTAAGCCCCTACACCATGTCTCAGCCATTTCTTCCTAATCCTCTGCTCCATCCTGTACCAAGAATGACCTCGAAGCATATCTGTAGACCCCTCAGCCTGCATGTCAAATCTCAGTTGGCATTCCCTCAAAAGCCACCCTTGGCAATTCCTTGGGCCTGAAGTTGCACACACTGGAAGTGTGGCCAACTTTGGGAGGGTGGGGCTGAGCAAGAGGGTTGAGCAGACTCTAGAAGCAGCCATGAGTCCTGTGTGGGGCATTGTAGGCTCAAGCACCCATGTAGGGGCTCAGAGAGAGTGGGGAAGGGCTCCTATCCTCTCTTCCCTGTGTACTTCTCTCCCCATGGAAAGAGCCACAGCAGAGGAGGGCTAGAGAGGGTCCCCTGAAGTTTAGGAGCTAAGGCAGGGGGCCCTTGCCTGGGTCGAAGGACAATTTTATTGGTAGACCTCAGATTAAAATCCCTTCCTTATCAATTATTAGCTGATTGCTCTTAGATAAATGTCCTCACCTCTTTAATCTCAAGTTTCAAGCCATAGTGACTAGATTTAAACCTCTGGCCCACCACTTAACTGCTGTGTAAGTTTGGGAAAATTACTTAATCTCTCCTTGCCTACTTTCTATCTGCAAGATGTGAGTAATAACAGTACCAATTTAGAGGGTTATAATAAGAGTTGAATTCGTATTTATGAAGTGCTTAAATAGTGCCTGGCACATGGTAAGCATTATAGGTATTTGTTTTAAAAAATAAAATGTTTTACGACTGAGCACGTCTTTATATCCCTCATGAGATGGTTGCAAAAATTAAAGAAGATAACGCCTGCAATTCTTAGCCAAGTGCTTGGCTCATAATAAATGCACCAAATTGTAACTAATAATGTAATATAAATATTAAGAAAGCATTGGGCCCAAAATATACATTGCAAGATTAAAAATCACAGGCTGTTAACGTTTTTCCTGTTATGTAGGATGAGCATACACTGAGTTTGTACTTTGGTTAGTCATTGATACTGCATTTTGCCTGGTTTGGCTTGTAAGTTCCAAGATACATTCCCCTTATATTTCATGTCCACTGATTTTCATGAACAATAATATGAGCAAAAGGAAATTACATAATATTCTTGCCACTGGGAAGAATCCATTTACTTAGCACATGAACGTTCATTGCGTGTCCACATTGGTGCAGAGGTACAAGGAAGTAGAAGAGAATATTAGTCAAATTACATGAGTCTGATTTTTTTTTCTGAAGCGATATTCTACCCAGAGTGGCAAATACTTAATGAACCAATTTTATCTTCATAAAATACGTGTAAATCATGTTAAAATGATATATTAAAGTTCATGTGCACTGTATCCTTCTGAAAGTTACTTTAGATTTGAACTTGAGAACTAATAACTTTCTTATTTTTGATATTCATTGCTTGTATTCAAAATGAAGAGAAATGACTCTGATTTAATACAAGAGAAGATGGTAATTTGTCATCTTAAAGTTTCAGTATTTCTCATTTACTTTAAATGAATGTTCAAAAGATAATTTATAAAGATGCATGTAATTTTGGAAATATTATATGCATGTTATTGAAAATCTCAGATTAAAATATCATTCATAATTCATGTAATAGAGCTAGAGATGTTATGCCCCTATTTAAAGGCTATTTTTTGAGAAACACATAACCATCGAAATAAATTACTCATATGTGAAATGGTTGCTGATTTAAATGATTCAACACTGTGAATTATTAGTAAGTGGTCTTAAATTATTTATTGGACATTTATACAGATATGAACATGCTTTAACACTAAAATGTTTTCTGACTATTCACAGTGTAATAGTCTTGCTGCCAACTGGTTTCTTAAGGCCATTGCTTCTCTGTCTCTAATTCAGAAAAGGTATATAGATATCCTAGTAAACTCCAACTTCCTTTGAAAGTCATTAGTGAAAGGACCCAGAGACAGCACTTTGCAATATAAAGTGGCAAAGATGAATTGACACAAAATATCTGTTTCTGACAACTAAGGGGTAACTTAAAAAAACCTCAGTCTAGTATTTTGTGAAAAGTTCATGTTTTAGAGCTTTATAAACATATTTAAACATTTTCTCAGTTTAAACTCAGCCACTTTGAGACTTATACAGCTCTTCAATTTCAAACTTTACAATAATTCCTGAATATAATTTAATTACTAAAATGTGGCATCACCCACATCACTTTTTTTTTTCTTAAGATTTTATTTTAGTTTTTCTCCCCAAAGCCCCCAAATACACAGTTGTATATTCTTCGTTGTGGGTCCTTGTAGTTGTGGCATGTGGGACGCTGCCTCAGCGTGGTTTAGATGAGCAGTGCCATGTCCGCGCCCAGGACTCGAACCGACGAAACACTGAGCTCCTGCAGCAGAGCGCGCGAACTTAACCACTCGGCCACGGGGCCAGCCCCTCACATCACTTATTTTTAAGAAAAAATCTTAAGCACATTTCTTATTTGCAAAACTTATGTACAATATTTCCACAAAAATTCTGTGGGAATGAAATATAATAGCTCAAAAATCCAAAGTTAATCTAGTGTCTGATAAAAAATGAAAAACCCAATTCCCCCAGCACTTTCTATCCTGTACCCTTCTATTTCTAGTAAGACCACCTTTTGTCAATGTTTGAATGCTTGTATACTGTTTTCTCTCTATATAGTATTTTTGTTGAAACATTTTATAAATTGCAAATACATATGATGTAAAAAAATATATATGATACAGAATACATATAAGATCTATGTATCATATATATGACAGATATATGATATGGAACACATACATATGCTCACATGTACATATTTGTAACCATATATTACAATTTATAATTATAAATTATATTTCAAAAAACATATTTAAAGTTTTTTAAATATACAAATAAAATAAATAAAAATTTTAAAAAATATGTGTGTAAAAATTATACTTTACAAATTACAGTTTGGAAGTGTGGCCAGTCAAGGCTTGAGGCAGTTCAGTCAATTTCCTCATAGTCTATTGGTTAGAACTCAGTCATGTGGCCACACCCAACTGCAAACAACGTTTGAAAACAAGGTGAAATGGAATATAGCTCAGGAATAAGAAGAAATAGGTTGCAGGCTAGTGTCAAGATCATGGCATAAATGGACTTTGAACTCATCTCCTCCCATGGACACAACAAATTTACAACTACTTTTGGAACAATTACCCCTGAGAGAGAACTGAAAACTGGATAAAAAGAACTTCAGCAACAAGGGAGAGTGCTGACTGAGGTGGAAGAGGTAGAAAGTCCTTCTGGAGAGAAAAACGCCACCTTCTAGCAGTGGCACCTAGTGGCTGGCCACGAGCAATCATGAGGTATGCAGTCTTCCCTGGAAGAGTGGGGGATCTGAGTGGGGGAGCATTATTGCTATAAGCAGCTTTTGGACTCAGCACAACTGAAACAAGTGCCACCATATCTGGCTTTGCTGGCTACCAACTACAATGGGGAATACCCCCAGAAAAGCTATCAGATGTAAGGGGAAAAAAGCCTGCTCTTAAAGGGCCTATGCACAAATTCACCTGTTTTGGAAAGCACCACAAAATCATCGGGAAGAAATGTACACAGCCCTTTGTTGAAAAGAGACTCACTTGATAGGCTCTGGGTGCATCTCAATAAGAGTTGAGATCCCTAGGGACTGAAATATTGGCAGCAGAAATTTTTGTGACCTAGTACAGGCATGCTGACACAGACTCAAGAAGACTCCATTGGAGTTCTTCCTCTGGTTTGTTAGCCCAGAGAGCTGCCCCACCCAATAGAACACTGATTTAATCCAGCTCAGCCAGCCCAGGCAGCCTGTCCTAGGGACTGGCCCTACCCAAAAGCAATCCCTTGGGCAACTTGTGGGCCCACATAGGTGGGGTGCCTGTAATGTCTGCAGCCAGGTGAGAGCGTTCACCTCTGTGGAGCAGGCCATGTGTGAAGAGCTGGTAGAGTATGTGGGGCATTGGTGGAGTGTATGGGGCCTCTGTAGTGGGGCAACTGGGTCCACTTAAGTGGGTCAAGGCACATGCATGGGACAGGACGGCATTGATGGGGTGCATGGCCCTGTGGGCAATGGGGCTTGTCAACTGCAGCAGAATTGTGCTTCTCAAACAGCCACATAGCAGATCAGCCTCACCTTCCAAAGCCTGAAACAATTGAGTGCTCCCTTGCCTGGGGTCGGCCCCACCCAGCTGCACTCCCAAAACAGCTGACAATGGCTTTGCAGGCCTGAGGCCTTCAGCAATTGTAAGCCCCTAAGCCTAGCAAGCAGCCACCTGGGGGCCTACTCATTTAACAGAAAAACTGCAATAGGAATGTGCTATTAGACCTTGCAGCCAACTGTGCTGATGCTCCCCAGGCCTGATAAAGTGACTGGAGGATCCATAGTAGCCACATGTAGCAGAGTATTATAATCAGCCAGCTAGAAGGACAACATAGCCCCTCCGGGAACCTGCAACAAGAATGAACCTACCATAACAGACAGACACATATAGCCCACACAGGGGACACGTCTGGAATGTTTGGAACTGGTGACGAGAAGGAAGCACACTGCTGGGCCTCATAAGGTATCTTTTACATAAGACCACCTTTCCAAGATTGGGAGACACAGCTGACCTACCTAATACATAGAAATAAGCACAGAAAAGAGGCAAAATGAGGAGACAAAGGAATACATTTCAAGTAATGGAACAAGACAAAAACCCCAGGAAAAGAACTAAATGAAACAGAGATAAACAATCCAGACAAAGAGTATAAACTAAGAGTCATAAGGATGCTCACTGATCTTGGGAGAAGAATGGATGAACTCAGTGAGGACTTCAAAAGAAAAATATCAAGAAGAATCAACCATAAATGACAAACACAATATTGGAAATGAAAAATTCACTAGAGGGACTCAATAGCAGAGCAGATGATACAGAAGAATGGATCAGCGAGCTGGAGGAAAGACTAGAGGAAATCACCCAAGCTGAAGAGATAAAAGAAAAAAGAATTAAAAAGGAGAAGGACAATCTAAGGGACCTCTGAGACAACATCAAGTGTGCTAACATCTGTGTTCTAGGTGTCCCAGAAGAAGAAGAAAGAGACATGGGGACAGAGAATCTATTTGAAGAAATAATAGCTGAAAACTTTCCTAACCTAAGGAAGGAAACCAGACATCCAGGTATAGGAAGCACAGAAAGCCCCAAACAAGATAAACCCAAAGAGGCCCACACCAAGACATATTATAATTAAAATGTCAAGAATTAAAGATAGAGAATCCTAAAAGTCACAAGAGAAAGGCAACAAGTGACATGCAAAGGAAACCCCATAAGGCCAGCAGCTGACTTTCCAGAAGAAACCTTACAGGCTAGAAGGGAATGGCAAGATATATTTAGAGCACTGAAAGGAAAAAAACTACAGCCAAGAATACTCTACCCTGAAAGTTTATCATTCATACTAGAAGGAGAGATAAAGAGTTTCCCAGACAAGCAAAAGCTAAAATAGTTAATCATCAAGAAACCATCCTTACTAGAAATGCTAAAGGGACTTAAGCAGAAAAGAGAAGACCACAAAAAGGAATAAGAAAATTTCCAAAAAGAAAAAAAAGCAATAAAATCACTGGTAAAGGCAAGTATATAGTAGAAACAGTAAAGGTAGCAGATCATCCACCTATGAAGATAAAATGAATGTCAAAAGACAAAAGTATTAAATTATCTATTTCCATAATAAGAGAGTAATGGATACACACATACAAAAAAAGAGGTTAGGTGTGATATCAAAACCATAAACTCTGGGAGGAGAGGAGTATCAGAATAGAGCTTTTAGCAAGACATCAAACTTAAGAGACCATAAACTTAATATAGATTGCTATATACATAGGTTATTATGTACGAACCTCATGGTAATCACAAAGCAGAAATGTATAATAAATATGCAAAAAATTAAGAGAAGGGAACCCAAACATAATCCTAAAGAAAGCCATGACATCACAAGGGAAGAGAGCAAGAGAAGAAGAAAGCAAGAGAGAAGAATTACTAAAACATCCAGAAAAAAAGTAACAAAATGGCAATAAATACATACTTATCAATAGCTACTTTAAATGCCAATGGACTGAATGTTCCAATCAAAAGGCATAGGGTGGTCAATTGGATAAAAAAAACAAGACCCATACACATGAAACCTACAAGAGACACACTTCAGACCTCGAGACTCACAAAGTATCAGTGAAGGGATGGAAAAGGATACTCCATGCAAATGGCAAAGAAGAGAAAACTAGGGTAGTAATATTTATATCAGACAAAATGGACTTTAAAACAAAAAATGTAGCAAGAGGTAAAGAAGGGCACTACATAATGATGAAGGAAACAATCCAACAAGACGATATAAACTTCTAAATACCTATTCACCCAACATAGGAGCACCTAAAAATATAAAGCAATTATTAATAGACATAAAAGGAGAAATAGATGGCAACACAATAATAATAAAGGAGTTTAACACTCCACTTACAACAACAGATAGATCATCAAACAGAAGATCAATAAGGAAACGTTGACCTGAAGTGACACATTAGACCAGATAAACTTAATAGATATACACAGAATATTCCATGCTAAAACCACAGAATACACATTATTTTTGAATGCACATGGAACATTCTCCAGGATAGATCACATATTAGGCCATAAAACATGTCTCAATAAATTCAAGAAGATTAAAATAATACCACACATCTTTTCTAACCAAAACAGTATGAAACTAGAAATCAACTATAGGAAGAAAATCAGAAAATCCACAAATATGTAGAGATTAAACAAAATGTTGCTGGACAACGATTGGGTCAATGAAGAAATCAAAGGAGATATCAAAAAAATACCTGGACACAAATGAAAATGAAAATACAACATGCCAAAATTTATGGGATACAACAGAAGTAGTTCTAGGATGGAAGTTTATAGTAGCACGGGCTTCCTTCAACAAAGAAGAAAAATCTCAAATAAACAATCTAACATTGTACCTAAAGGAACTGGAAAAAGAAGAACAAAGTCCAAAATCAGTAGAAGGAAGGAAATAATAAAAATCAGAGCAGAAATAAATGAAATAGAGACTAAAAAAAAAAAAAATAGGAAAAATCAATGAAATGATGTTTCTTTAAAAAGATAAATGAAATTGACAAGTCTTTAGCTAGACTCACCAAAGAAAAAACAGAGAAGTCTCAAATAAATAAAATCAGAAATGAAAGAGGAGACATTACAATGAACACCTGAGAAATACAAAAGATTATAAAGGAATACTACAAAAAGCTATATGCCAACAAATTGGATAACCTAGAAGAAATGGATAAATTCTTAGAATCATCAAAAACTGATGGAAGAAGGAATAGAGAATCTGAATCATGAGCTTGATTGAAACAGTAATAAAAAATCTCCAAAAAAAAAAAAGTCCAGGACCAGGCAGCTTCCCTGGTGAATTCTACCAAACATTCAAAGAAGAATTAATGCCTATACTTCTCAATCTTACAAAAAATTGAAGAGGAAGGGAAGCTGCCTAATTCATCCTATGAAGCCAACATTACTGTGATACCAAAACCAGACAACAATAACACAAAAAAGGATAACTACAGGCCCATATCACTGAGGAACATTGATGCAAAAATCCTGCACAAAATATTAGCAAATCACATGCAACAATAATTTTAAAAGATCATACACCATGATCAAGTGAGATTTATTCCAGGGATGCAAGGATTGTTCAACATCCACAAATCAATCAACATGATACATCACATTAACAAAATGAAGAATAAAAATAACACGATCATCTCAATAGATGTAGAGAAAGCATTTGACAAGATACAGCACCCATTAATGATAAAAACTCTGAATAAAATGGGTATAGAAGGAAAGTACCTCAACATAATTGAGGCCGTATATGACAAACCCGCAGTTAGTATCCTTCTCAATGGAGAAAAACTCAAAGCTACCCCTCTAGGAACAGGTGCCAGACAAGGATGCCTACTTTCACCATTCTTACTTAGTGTTGGAAGTCCTAGTCATAGAAGGCAAGAAAGAGAAATAAAAAGGGATCTAAATTGGAAAGTAAGAAGCGAAACTTTCACTATTTGCAGATGACGTGATTTTGTATATAGCAAACCACAAAGAATCCACCAAAAAACTTTTAGAAATAATAAATGAATATGGTAAAATTGCAGGATACAAAGTCAACATACAAAAAGCAGTTGCGTTTCTATATATGCACAACAAAGTAGCAGAAAAAGAAATTAAGAATACAATCCAATTACAATTACAACAAAAAAGAATAAAATAACTAGGAGTAAACAATCAAAGTGGTGAAAGATCTGTACACTGAAAGCTATAAAAGTTTGTTGAAAGAAATTGAAGACACAAAGAAATGGAAATATATTTCATGCTCTCAGATTGGAAGAATTAACACAGATAAAATGTCCATACTTCCTAAAGCAATCTACAGATTCATTGCAACCCCTATCAAAGTTTCAACAACATTTTTCACAGAAAGAGAACAAAGAATCCTAAAATTTACATGGAACAACAAAGGACATAGACTAGCCAAAGGAATATGGAGAAAAAAGAACAAAGATGGAGATATCACACTCCCTGATTTCAGAATACACTTCAAAGCCATAGTAACCAAAACAGCATGGTACTGGCACAAAAAGAGGCACAAAGATCAATGGAGCAGAATTGAGAGCCCGGAAATAAGCCCACACATCTATGGACAGCTAATTTTTGAGAAAGGATACAAGAACATACAATGGAGAAAGGAAAGTCGCTTCAATAAATGGTGTTGGGAAAACTCGACAGCTACATGCGAAAGAATGAAAGTAGACCATTATTTTACACCATATGCAAAAATAAACTCAAAATGGATTAAAGACTTGAATGTAAAACCTGAGATCATGGCACTTCTAGAAGAAAACAGAGAGAGTACACTCTTCGACATCAGTCTTAGCAGCACATTTTCAAGTACCATGTCTGACCAGGCAAGGCAAACAATAGAACAAATTAATAAATGAGACTACATCAAACTGAAAAGCTTCTGCACGGCAAAGGAAACCATCAACAAAATGAAAAGACAGCCTGACAATTGGGAGAAGATGTTTGCAAACCACATATCTTATAAGGGTTTAATATCAAATATATAAAGAACTCATACATCTCAACAACAAATACTAACAACCCAATTAAAAAATGGGCAAATGATCTGAACAGTTCTCCAAACAAGATACACAGATGGCCAAAAGACACATGAAAAGATGTTCAAAATCACTGATTGTCATGGAAATGCAAATCAAAACTACAGTGAGATATCACCTCACGCCTGTGAGAATGGTTATAATTAACAAGACGAAATAACAAGCATTGGAGACCATGTAGAGAAAAGAGAACTCTCAAATACTACTGGTGGGATGCCAAATGCTACAACCACTATGGAAAATGGTGTGGAGAGTCCTCAAAAAATTAAGAATAGAACTACCATATGATCCACTATTCCACTGCTGGGTATTTATCCAGAGAACATGAAAACACGAATCTTTAAAGATACATGCACCCCTATATTTTATTCACAATAGCCAGGATTTGGAAGCAAGCTAGATGCCCATTATGGGATGAATGGATAAAGACGTGGTATGTATAGACAATGGGATACTACTCAGCTATAAAAATGGGTGAACTCTGGACACTTGTGATAATATGGATGCACCTTCAGGGTATTATGCTAAGCCGAATAAGTCAGAGGTAGAAAGTCAAATACAATATGATCTCACTCATAAGCAGAAGATAAAAACAAAAACAAACAAACACATAGAGACAGAGATTCGGTTGGTGGTTACCAGAGGGGAAGGGGGGAGACAGGAGGGCAAATGGGGTGATCAGGCACATGTGTGTGGTGATGGTTGGTAATTGGTCTTTGGGTGGTGAACATGATGTAATCTACACAGAAATCGAAATATAATGATGTTTACCTGAAATTTATATAATATTATAAACCAACGTTACCGCAATAAAAAATAAAGTAAAATAAAGGAACAAATAGAATGAGTTTTATTTACAGTAAAAAGGATGTTAGCAATCTCAGGATATTTTAAAATAACAAACTATTATTAAATGACAATGCTTCTTCACTTAGTGAGCTGCTTATATATGGCCTAATAGTTTTCCTTATTCAACTGGATATCTTTGTAAGAATAAAGAGTGAAAAATAAAAGTTATATCAATGATTTAAAGGTAGCCATTTGAAAATTAATTAAATGTTGATAAGTGGAAAAGAGGATGGCATGAGAAGATTACTGAATGATTGGAAAAGGCTAATTACAATAGAATAGGGTAAGGGACAAGAATACCTTAAGGGGAAAACTACCATTGTCAGGAATACAAGTAGATAGTTGGATTGATTGCACCGAATTCTTATGAAAACAAACAACGAATATTTACATATAGTGTAGTTACATGAAAGAGCAGAGCAACCTCAGATGGTTGTGCTTCTTGCACATCACACAAGGACATCTGGCTGCCTTGCAAATGGGGTCTAAACTCCTAACTACTCTCTGCTGGCTCACATTATGTTCAGGGAAAGACTAAGTCAGCTGGGAGAAAAGGGAGAGAGCATTTTCTTCACAAAAGTGCCCTTTCTCTCCTGAAGCCCTGGAAGGGTGGGTGTGGTGGGAGCATTTTAAATTTATCTGCCTGGAGCCAGCATCTCTTTCTAATTTGCAGAAAGGCCTGTCTATATAGGCTACAGGAAGCCTACAATAGAGTGGGTAAGAAAAAGCGGAGTCTAAAGTTTTCAAGTGGATGCGTTTTGCCAGGGGGAGATCATGGAAAACGGAGATGTGGATATTTTTCCTCTCTGAGTTTGGATTTCTTCTCATGTACAATGAGAGTTGGACTGGAGTTTTGTTTTCCTTTTTTAGCACTAAGCATCTATCACTGAAAGAACAAATACCCCATCATGTCTTCCTATGATTTAGAGTCTAGATTTTGCTGTATGTTAATGGTCAAAGATAAAATATTCATTTAGTTATAGAATCTTTTATTTTCAAAGTCTTGGATCTTGCATTTTAATATTGGTGATTCAAATCTGAGGGAAATTTAATTTTTCTGACATAGAAATATATTTGTCTTTTAATTTTTTTGCAAGGTCACAGGATGAATTTCAGTTATTTATTTTAATATCACTTAATTCAAAATTTAACCGGAGAAGTCAAAACTTTATTTTGCCACTTGATAAATGGTAATACTGTGCTAACGGATGAGTTAATCCTGCTGCTAACCAAGACATTTTTAAGTTTTGATCAAGTAACCACTGGTGAAGTCTCAGACTTGTTACCTGATGAACTAATTATTTTTATCCAATGACTCAGCATTTTGATCCAATGCTAGACTCAACAGCACAAGATGTTCAACAGTTGAGCAAAAATCCTCAGAGATTAGTTAACACTTTCATTTGTTGCATAGGAGGAAATTTTATTTTAATGTCTCTTTAGCTATGGAATTGTACAGATGAAACTTTTTTATCCCGAAATAAAGGAAAAATAATCATTTATAATAAAATCAAAGATTTGAAAACTATGCATACAAATTAAATAAATAATGCAGTATTTTCTTTACGATTTCTTTATTTTCCATTTCCAAGCAGAGAGTTAAAGGAAAAAAGAAAAAACACGCATTCAAGATAAGCATTCTTTGTAAGATTATTTTATTGGTATAAATAGTGTGAGTCCACAAACCATATGAATATAAAAATTGAATATTAATTATATGTCCAAGAATAGCAAGACATAGAATATATCTCTGAAAAATTTCAAATACTGTCTTCTATCCCACAACTTTAGTTTAAATGTGCATATTCTCCCCACCCCCACCACCAAAAAGTACAAAAATTTGAAACAGCCTATCAAAATTTTTTTTTGAGGAAGATTAGCCCTGAGCTAACATCTGCCGCCAATCTTCTTCTTTTTGCTGAGGAAGACTGGCCCTGAGCTAACATCCACGCCTATCTTCCTCTGCTTTCCACGTGGGACACCTACCGCAGCATGGCTTGACACACAGTGCATAGGTCTGCACCAGCAAATTCTGGGCTGCCACAGCAGAATGTGCGAACTTCATTGGTGCGCCACCAGGCCAGCCCCCAGCATATCTACTTTTTAAGCTAGTTTCAAGGTCTCTAATTCCAGTAAACTTTCTATCATGAGAGAAGTCTAGTTTTGTGCATGTGTGTGGGTTTATGCATTTTCTGAGCTTTTCATGTAACCACTGTGTGAAGGTTAATTTTATGTGTCAACTTGACTGGGCTACAGGATGCTCAGACAGTTGAAAAACATTACTTCTGGCTATGCCTGTGAAAGTGCTTCCAGAAGAGATCAGTGTTTGCACCAGTAGCCTGAGTAAAGAAGGTCCTCCTCCCAAAATGAGTGGGTATTATCCCGCTCATCAAGGGCCCAGGTAGAACAAAACTACAGAGGAAGGGTGAATTTGTTCTTTCTGCCTAAGCTGAGACATCCAAATTCTCCTGCCCGTAGACATTGCGACTTTTTGGTTCTTGGGCCTTTGGACTCGAACTGAGATTTATGCGATCGGCCCCCTGATTCTCAGGCCTTTAGATTGGGACTGAATTACTCCACCAGATTTCCAGGTTCTCTGCCTTGCAGGCAGGAGATTGTGGGACTTCTTGGTCTCCATAACTGTGTGAGCCAATTCCTGTTATATATATATAATATTATAAAACAAATACACTATTGTTTCATTTTCTCTGGAGAACCCTGATGAATACGCACTTTTTCTGTGATTCTTGAAAAACTTGGACTGAGATTGAAAGGTGAATGTGTCCTATGTTTGTTAGCTAAGGGTATGCATCTCTATATTGTTTGGCTATGATTGTCTTTCTCCAATAAGGTAATTTTCATGTAGATCACAGGGATATGATTTCCATTTATAATTACACAGCTATTTATTTTAGCTGCTTCATTCACTAAGTAAACAATAAGTGAACACCTATTAGATGGAGAGATGATATAACCGAGTGGTTAGGTACACTGCCTTTGCGGTCAGATTCTGTGGCTGCCAAAGCTGCAATTTACTAGCCCTGTGACTACAGGCCAATTTACTTTCTCCTTTAAGTTTCAATTTTCACATCTGTAAAATAAACATAAAATAATATCTACCTCATTTAATTGTAAGGATTAAATAAGATAATGACTTACAGCTCTTAGGCCAGTGTGAGGCCAATGATACTCTATTAATACTAGTTGGTCTTATTCTTCTCATTCTAAGTTCTTATTATATGTTAGGCATCACACTAAATGCTGCATATACATAGTGATAAGGTATAGTTCTTACCCAGAGAGATAACCACCTGGTGGAAAAGAATGAAAATATCCGCAGTTGCTTTGTGGTGTTGTGAATGGGAGAGAGAAACACAAGGTTTTGTGAGAACACAGTGGGGTCAAGCTAAATTATGCTTGAGTTGGTAGTGGTATGAAAAAAAGTCATTCATTCATTCCTTCTACTCCAAGTAAATCACTCCGACGAAAGAATGGACCTCATCACCTCAAATTCAAAGCCTAAAAAAGTATTTATCAAAAGCCTACACCTTTCTTATGATAGCAAGGAGAACCATTAATTTCAGCCAACCTTTCGTTTCACTTTTAATATGTATATTTCATACGTATGTACTTTTTAACCCCTACTTATTTAACATGAGTTCATGTATTGAAAATTTTAAATATTCAAGTTTTCCTTTCTTGTTATTACCTTGACAAGATTATTTCTTGGGATTTGACTCTTACTTCTCCTAATTTCTTTACATTAGTTTTTGGTAGTGGGAGAGACTTTGTAGCAGGACATTGGAGAAAAATATGGGCTTTAGAGTTAGACAGACATAGACTTTTATCCTGGCTCTCTAAATGTTTTCTTATTGGACAATAACCCAATTATCCAAACTCTTTAGGCCTGTGTCTTTGTCCTTAGGAGGGAAATGGTGATACCTCATAGGTCAACTGTGGATATTAAATGAAATAATAAATGCTAAATGTTTTTATAAGTGCCTTATAGATGAGAAATATGTAACAGATGTTAGCTCTCCCAATTTGTCTTCTCTATAGTGGAAATCTATGCAGTTTTGATTTAGAGCCAAAATAATGGAGCTATCTTTAAACTTTTTGTTTCTTCTTATATATTTAGTCATATATCAAAACTATTGATATTTTTCTTAAATCTGTCTTTCTCCACAATGTCCTTTCTTCTTTTTCTGTTGCTTCCACTTTGACTAAATTCCTCACTTCTACTATAGCAATCTTCCCTACCTTTATGCATTATTTCTCTAAAATTCTGTTTATTTCCTCCATCTTATGGTCTTTCTACTGGGTACCATCATCGATTAAATTTCATTAAACATTGCTTTTATCATTTGCTTCTCTGATCAACGACCCTCAGTGACTCCCTGGGTCCTAATGCTTCAATATGTAATTAGACTGTCTGCTAACAATTCTAACTTTGCAGTATCTGGCCAATGTTATTTCCAGTTGATCCACAACACGTATTTTTCTCTTGCCTCTTTGAATGTTTTTTGTAACCCTCATTCAGTTTCCATACTTTTGTATGGGGTTTGGCCCCAAACTTCCTTGCAGACTTTCCTGTAGGACATGAGTAACATTAGAGAGTAGGAGGGAAGCTATGAGAACCAATTCTGCTTTTGCTCTGATTATTCTGTTTCCTACAAACTATCAGGTTTATTCTGGCTTTCGTCTTCACTCAAGCTTTTGTTCAGTTCTGAAATTATCACTTTAACTTCTTTCCTTGACTTCACTCAAACTCTAACCAAAATTCTAGGCTTTTTATGGATTCTGACATTTATCGTTTATACTATTGAAATTAGTATATAACAATGACATATAATGATTTCAGTTCATCTAAGTACTTCCTTTTAATCCTTTGTGCAATAACCTGTGTTATTGAGTAACCTGTGTTGGATGGAGTCATGTAGAGAATACCTGGGACGCTTTTTCAAGCCTTGACCAGGAAACAGGCTCAGAGCTCTTGTATTCTTTTCCCAAGCACTTGCTCTGAGAATCCAGTCTTCTCACTCAATCCCTTAAGATTTCTCTCTCTTTAGCAGTGACTCCTGTCCTTTTCCTTGCTGGACCCCTGAATAGACATACGGGTCCCGGGTTTATAAATTGCATATAATCAGTCTATAAAACAAAAAAACAAATACTATAAACATATTAGAGCTTCAGAATCTACTTCAATGGTGTAATCTGTACTTCTAAAACCTGCCCAAGGCAGTAACTAGGAATCCACTTGAACATCTGCTAACACTTGCATCCATTCGTTTAAGAAATAATCTTGGTCACATACTATGTGTCAAATTCTTGGTTCTCATCAATAAGTAAAACAGACAAAGATTCCTGATTTCATGTAATTTACACAGTAGTGGAGAGTTGGGGAAAGTGAGGAAGCCAGACAACAGTGTGGCTGAGCTCACCACTCACCTGGGCAAAGATTTGAGTTTTTTTCTGTTCAATAGCTGCTCTTCCCAGCCAAAGGTTGTGTTGTAAGCACATATTGCTCCAAAAGGGGTATTTGTGTCTCTCAAGAGTCCTAGAGATCTTCACTCACATGCACATCTGAACAGGGATGTTCAGTAGACATTTCTAGAAGTGGTAGCACTGTATTTTATACAAATGAGAAAACTGATAATCAGAGAGTTTATGGAACGTGTCCAAGTTTATATTATTACCAAATGTATTGGGGCTGAAACCTAGACTGTCTAGCTCTAAATCCTCTCATCTCTCCGTCAGAGCCCATCCCCAAAAAGCTCTGTGTTAAACTGTTCATTTTTCAGTTACAAATTTAGCTCTGTCTTTCTAACAATTTTACTCTCTTAGGGCAAGAATGTATGTGTTGAAGTTTGCCCTAAGAAAGTGAGTATATATTTATACTAAGTGCTCAATAACTCATGTGGTTGGTTATTCTTAGATTTTAATGTAGGGGACTTTTTAGGGAATAGAATATGTGCTTAGGTGCAAAGTTTTAAAAGGCTTACTCTTTACTAATTTAAGAGCTAAATCTTCAGTGACAGATGTTGATATTTCTCTGCAATTTCCTTTTCCATTAACCAGAGCATTTTCACCTGCAAGCAAATGCTCATTGGTACAGAATGGATACTTGTGTGTCCAATTACCAATTCTGAATGCACCAATGGATGCACTGACTTTACCTTGTAAAAGTTGCTAAATGTGTTTGGTCTTGCTCAAGTGTATTTTTTTAAGGTCTTGATCCTGCCACTCTGAACTAGGTAGATAGGACTGCTTTGAATATCCTTTCAATTGGCCTACACCTGTGGTCTGTTTGATAGGTGGGGGCTGAATCTTTTAGAGATTCTTGGACATATTCGCACTGTGTCTTGCAGATATCACTTTTCTCTCTACAATAATAAAGAGCAAAATTACAACCAGAAATAATTTTTATCTGCATGTATGACCTAATATGGTACATTGCTCAGGGAAGAGAAAGTAATTGTAAAAGAGATACGTGCAGAAAATGGAGAACATCCTTGTAACTTTTAAGGGCTTCCTACTCTATCTTAGGAATCCACAGAAACAAATCAATCTTTTAACCATTTAGTTTTGATACCAACTTTAATCTGAAAATATATTTTCAAAATTTTCATTTTAACTTATATAGAAAATATGGTTATATGACAACAAACAAAAGAATGTTCTGGGGAAGAAATGAGTGTAAGGCTTTCAGTTTTAGAAAATATTTATATATCCAAGTGTTTAATTAACTATATAACTAGCAATTCTATAAAATATTTTATATGAAAATTCATATTTTCAAAGTTGGTCATTACAAGCTGTTGCCAGAAGAGAATCATAAAACAACTAAAATTGTGAATTTGTATGAAATTGAAGATAGATAATTTTTAGAATCAGTTTTGACATTGATTTGGTATTTTTTACCTACTTTGCTTATAAGGGTTGCAGAAGAGTAAATATAATTTTCCCTCTACCCTTCTAGGTTCTTGGCTGAGACCCCACTGCAATAAAACACAGGTTGACAGGAGAAAAACAAACAGAAGTTTAATAATATATATACCTCCTGTACACAGGGGAGATACCTAGGAAGACTGAGTAACTCCCTGAAGTGGCCCAAGCCAACACCTTAAATACCATCTCTAGCTAAAGATAAAAGAAGTTGTTGGGGATGGGAAAAGCCAGTTATGCGAGGTTATCACTCAAAGCACAGTAAACAAGAGTAGAGTTGATATTCAGATTTAGGTCTCTTCCTTCTCCATTGATAAGTGTCTAGTGATTTAGTCATCCTACTCTTCTGGGTACAGAGTGGAAGACATCTTTGCAAATGGAGATTGCCTTATAAATGTAAATGTCCCTTATAAAAGGGTGACTTCTACTCTTTGCAGAGTTTCTCCTGTGTCTGCCATGTCTTAAAAACAACCAGTTCAAGATCTGGTGTGGCAAATTCTGTACCCCTTCAGGGTAGATTTGTTCAAAATGCGTTTTTGTGCCAGGATGTTTTACACTTTTCTGGAAGGAAAATAAGCATTTATGCTGTATTTTATCATTGAGCTAATTAATTTTGCAACAGTAATAATTACAAATTATTTAGCTATCAATGGTCAGTTGCTTTAGTCTTTACATTCTCAGCCAACATTGAGCTCTGGTTAACACAAAACAATATCCTGTCCAGTTTGCAATAAAAAATTCCTGGAGCAAAGTTTCATAGAATATTTTGAGCAAGAAACTTGTGTGAAGCAGCCATAGTTGCTTTAAATAGAGCCAATGGGGAAAATTTGCCTTTATTCTCAGAAATGCTAATGATACTCAACTTCTTAATCTCAAATTTACGTGTCTGATCTTCAGTAAGCCAATCACTGAAACATTGGTGCTTGAGGTAGAGAAAGGTTTATTCAAATTGACCAAAATAAGAAGGCATGAGGATAGGTTCTCTCAAATCTTCCTGAAAGAGAGAAGAAAGCAGGGGGTCATTATAGAACCAAGGGGGTTGGGAGGAGGAGTGTAGGAGAACCAAAGGGGAAGTCCGTGTTTCTTTTACTCCAGACAAGCCTTTGGGCAACCAGGATTCTAGGTGTCAGCGGCAGCTGGGGGCTGATTACCTGGTGGTTGTAACTTTCTTTAAGGCATTCTTTTTCTTCTGCAAAACAAGGTCATAAATCCGTGTTACCCTTGAGTCACCTCTCAGGTTAAACAAGAAAACAGCAAATTAACAAGCTTATAATGATGTGTTGACTGACTTCTTTTCACCTGTGTTTGTGTTTGGAACAAGGTCAAAGGGCAGCCATGTTCTTATTGAGTATTTACAGTAACTCTCAGGTACCCAGCTTCACTAACTAAGAAAATGTATTCAAATATGGGAGTATGGACTCTGAAACTTCCAACCTATGAAACTTTCAATATATGATAGTGAAGTATTTCTATTTTTTTAGTTTACTTCAAACCTTGGGACATATAAACTGATGAATGATCAGTGTTTCAATGGTTTTTTGGTAAGAAAAGCATTTTACAGATAAAATGGGGATAAAGAAGGTCAGTTAAATCCAAAGTATAAAGTGTTTTTGTTCGTTTCTTTTTTATAGCTACTTCTTCAATTGAGATTAAAAAGATATATTGTTGTTTTCTAATACATAAAATAAAGATCAACATGAAAGGATGTTTTTTGGAAATGATTTCCATAGTTAGTCTTGAAGGGGAGCAGAATTTGACACTCCAAAATTTGCCTTTTTGGCATGGGATTATTTCAGACTGATTATTTTTAAGAAACAGCTGTCATAAGAGAAACTCTGGAAAGAGTAAAAGTTACCCTTTTGTAAGGAACATTTATATTTATAAGGGAAATATTCATTTGTAAGGGTGTCTGGAGCAGGAAGAGAAGGGTGACTAAAGCACTAGAAACTTATCAGTGGAGAAGGGAGTGACTTAAGTCTGCCTAACAACATACCCTTGGTTACTGTCCTTTGCCTGATAACCTCCCATAACTGGCGCTCTCTCTCCACATCTTCTTTTGTCTTTAACTGGAGTTGTTATTTAAAGTGATGGCTTGGGAAATTTCAGGGAGTTACTCAGTTTCCGGGATATCTCCTCTGTACAAAGGAGGTATCCAGGTTATTAGACTTATGTTAATTTTTCTCCTGTGAATCTTGTTTTACAGAGTGGGGACAGTGGTCTCAGCCAAGAACCCAGAAGAGTAAAGGGAAAATTCTTTTTCTTTTTCTACAACTGTAGCTATCAATGACTTTGAATAAAAAAAGAGAATCTTTTTGGCATTTGAAACAATTCACTCACTGTAAATGAAACTTCCATTCAAATTACTATTTGGATTTTCCTTTGATATCTGTAATTTAAATATATAATTGGTTTCTTAGTTGCAGCTGTCTCTACATATACCTAAATGTGAAAGTTGAAGGTTTTTCCCTGATAAATTCTGGTGGGCCAAAATACAGGAGATCGATGCTGAGTTCTGAAGTCAGAACTAAGTGGGCTAATTTTCCTTGCTTTGAGATACCATTTCAACCATACACTTTGTGTTCAAACTTGATCATCGAGACTCAAAATCCACAATCCTAATCACACTATGTAGTAAATATACTTGTGGAAAGTCTTACTCATTGTGTACATTGCTATTGGTAATTACTGATCTGCAAAACTGTGCTCCCTCCTTTCTGAGATTATAAATTGACACTTGGCTGACAGAAAGTGTAAACAAAATAATGTTATGTTATTCCCATGTGCTGATACTCTTTTATATACTCTAGAATTATTATTTTACTTCTTTTAAAAACTAGTATGGGGGTCAGCCCGGTGGCATGGTGGTTAAGTTCACACGCTCTGCTTCAGCAGCCTGGAGTTTATGAGTTTGGATCCAGGGCATGGACCCACACACCACTCATCAAGCCATGCTATGGTGGCATCCCACATACAAAACAGAGGAAGAATGGCACAGATGTTACCTCAGGGGCAATCTTCCTCAAAAAACAAAAAAAGAGGAAGACTGGAAACAGATATTAGTTTAGGGTCAATCTTCTTCACAAAAAGAAAAACACCAAACTATTATGTTTATCAATTCTCAATAGGAAAAGAGTAACAAAGGAGAGCAGAGATGCAGTTCTAGAAATACGGCAGATTGGCCCCACTCAATCCCTTTTGCTGGAAACTTCTAGAAATGCTAAATAACATATATCAGTCTCTTTAAATGTAGAGGGGAAAGGACAAAGGATATGAAGATGAAGAAACTCAACTGGTCGATAAACATATAAAAGGATATTCAACTTCTCCCGTAAGAATGGAAATGTAAATTATAGTCTTGTTGAGGTATAATTTTATACAAACAGACTGTCAAAAATCAATAAGGTTGATAATACTAAGTGTTTATGTAAATGTGGGAAAATGGAAATCTTAGATATACCTAGTGAGAAAGTCGATTAATGTGGCTACTTTCATCAAACAAGAGCACAGAAAAAGGAAAGCCAAGTTGTCTTTACTCTGGATATTCTCTGAATACTGTAAAATAACAAACAATTAGAAAATATATCAAATCTGGTACTATTTATAATAGTAAATCTTTCATATGTGTTCAAGGAAACAGTAACAAGAAATGATCACTGGGAGACAGTTTATAATAAAGAAAAAACCTTGCAACCATCTAATTTCCATAAATATGAGAATGAATCAGTAAACTTTTTATTCATGCAATGAAATACATTAATTAAAATGAAGAAATTAGATCTACATGTATATACATAACTTTATCTCAAAGCATAAATTTAAGTAAAATATATGCAATGAAGAAATGGTAGGGATAGCATGATATCATTCACAAAACATTTTTAAACTCACAAAATTATAGAATATTCAGTTTTCAACAATACTAAAATGCACATTTTTTATAGGAACATCTCTGAATCCTGGGTGAATCTTGCAATCAGTAACATTGAGTTAATTTGGCAGAGGGTTTTCTGCTTCATTGACACACAAAAAGTAGCATGTCTTATGGTTGATAGTGCCTCAGTTTCAATGAAATACAGATTATTTATGGAGACACACATAGTAGTGAACTTTAAACACACGTATGCACATGGTGCTAAAAGCTGAAACCATCTGCCTCAATCTATGTTAGAGAAGATTTGTGTCATAATGATTTAGTTGTTTGTTCCCGGAAACATTTACTTGGGAAAGTTAAGACTAAACCCTTAAATAACATCATTGTTTGATTTAGGACAATTCCTACAAATCGATTTGTCACTGATAGAAATCTGCTTATCTGGGCAAATTGCTCCCATATTAAACAGTTCCCTTGTTAAGACCCAATTCAAGACCATCATTTTACTGTGTTCATTTCCTAAACTTTTAGATCACAAACTTTTCACAATTGCCATAAATGTCCCACCTTGAAAGACAAACTATAAACCACTTGAAACCAGCCCCTACTGCCCGCAGATACCCTTGGTCAAGGAAACGTGCCTTTGTTAAGAGATTGTCTGGTGATATTTTGTAGCATTCCACAATGTACACCGATTTCAAAACCCTGATTTCTTCTTTGGAGGTTGTGAGAAGGATAACGTGGAGCTGTGGGGCTGTATATAAATGCCTTCTTTCTTTGAAATTAAGATCAGAATGAAGCAGGAAAAATTTGGAGATCCTTTTAATTATATTGGTTGGTTATGTTATTTTCTTTGCATTTTTATATGATTAAAGTATCTCGTAATTTAAAAAAACTAGAGGCAACAAAACTGGTGAAAAATTGTTAATGTGAATTTTTATTCAGAGGAGTTAATATCACTATTAGAATTGGGCTTTAAATCTGATTGAGCTTTTTGACTGCCTAGGTGAAAAAAAGAACACATGACTCATTTCAGAGTTCTCATTCTTGAGAGGGAGGCTGCATGCCAGTTTCTAGAGGGAAATGGCATTTACCCAACACTAAATTCTATAGGTATGCCAAATACACATTGTGACAGAAGGACAAATGGCTGAGTATTAAAATTCAGATTTTACCCAAGCCAAAACTGAAGCCAAGTGGCATCATCTTAGAATGCACTTCTGGGAGCAAAGAAAAAATTTGAAACTTTTCTCAGCTAAAGATAATTGGTCATGAATGTTGTACATCTTTCTGGAATTTTTCCTTCTTGTCATATTTTGAGGAAGCAAGACTGATATTCTACTTTTGTTTCACACTTATGAAAAGTGAAGAATTCACAAGTAGGACGTTTTACAAAATACTTTCAGTCTAAATAAAATTAAATAACTGAAAATTCATTTATTCTGAAAGGTTACTTTATTTTATGCCATGAATGCGAGTACACCAAGTGAATGTGTGAAGGTTGGGACCATGACGTAATACATCTTGTTTTCTTGCATATATTTTAATACATTTTTTTGTTCATTTTATTAACAGTATGTAACACTTACTGTAATTATTTTACTTGATTATTTATCTTGTGTTTTCTCCCCTTGAACCAAGATCAGATGTGCCTGGACTATGTTTCTTCTTCTTCCTTTTGTAGCCAATCTTCCTTGTACCCAGAAGGTGCTCACTATATATTCCTCGAATAGGAATAGATGGAGAGTGTCTTTGAACCAGTATTTCCCAAAACGTATTTCATGATTTATGGAAATATAAATGGATGATCCAAAACGATTGAATTAATGTCAATCAAATTGGTAAGATCTCAGGTAAGAGTTAAGAATATTTCATTGGTTTCTTCTTTAAATGATCTATTATGTTCATATGAACAGTGATGATGCAAGATGTGGTTTAATATTCCCTTATTTCAAAACTTATTTGACTGCAGATGTTTCTGTCTCTCTTTCTTTAATAATAGACTATCTTATACAACTTTTAATTTATGGAACATACTTGAAAGACTACTGCTTTGTAAATGTTTACATGGATCTTTCTTTAACTAGAATAAAGCAATTTAATTTTTATTTTAATCAGCCTCATTATAAAATAGTAGAGCAATTGTAGCAAAGCTAGGTCGATAATCCTTATCCACTGTTGTTATTTACTATAGCACATTTTCTGAAGTTATGTCTTAATTATTTATCTTTTATTATTAATATCCATCAAATTTTTCAATAAAAAGGTTATCATAAACCTAAGTACTGTAAGCCATTTGACATAATTTTATTATAAAAAGAAAATGTATTTTTTCATAAAAATGCTTATGTCATTAAATAGATTAAACAAGTGAATAAATGAGCCAGTGTAAAAAGAGATTTTGTTTGAACTATAGATTTACAGCCTACATAGTTACAGCAGAGTGCCTTCCAAAGTGTTTGAATTAGAGTCCTGGTTTAATTAAGCCTTTAAATTATAATTCAAATCACACATATATGAATCAAAAAAGCATATTTTAAAAAATTTATGATATATTTTACAGTAATACTCATAAAAAAGAATCCAAGTAGGGGTTTGCCTTTCTGGCCCACATGATATCACCCAGGGCCACCATCTGAGGGCTTAGAGAATGTTTGATCCATTAGCACAAGATCCCACATAGCATCATATTAGAGGAACCCACAAAGAATAGCAAAGAATATGCAGGAGTAGGCATATGCTCGTGGGATTTACTGGTCTTATCACACATCCCGCAACCTAGAGTCAGCTCACGTTAAAAATGCATCAAAATGTGGATTGTGTGTCTATCTCCATAGTTGAGAATCTGGCACTGGGAAGATGGGCAGTCTAAGTTTCACAGCAGTGGTCAGGCAGGAAGGAGGAAGAGGATTTTCAAGTTGCTGGGACTCCTTAGTGGCTCACTTTTATGAACCGGGGAAGAAGCTAACCAAGGTTAATGGCCTGAGAAAAGAAATGATGCTCAACGGATTTTTACAGCTTTTTCAAGGTTTTTAAATGATACACAGTGTTCTTAGAGGCAGTAATCTCCTGATGTAAGTATAACAATATTCCACAGTCATTATTAATAACTCCAAACCAAAAAGATACAAAGTAAATTAAATCCATTTTAGGATTTAAGTAGTACATAGGCATATGCAAGCTGATTAAAAATGCAAACATGAAGTTTGGAGAAATGCTTGTGTCATTGATTTTATGTTGCCATACTATCTTTCAAACATTCTCTCTCAAACTTCTATTGCAATATGAAGACCAGAATGGCCAGCATTACTCTATTGGCACCAGAAATACTGTTTTCTAAAAATATCAGTATTGCTTTATATTGAAGTGATATTCTTCTTAAAGATTTCAACTTAATTATAGAGGCTGTCATTGGTGTTTTTTGTCCTCTGGCCAGGTATACCCATTTTGAAACTGCCTGTGGAGGGTATACTAAATGCTTTAACTCTAGGAAAAGTGTTGTGTGGAATTTTACCTCCATTAAAAATCATTTGAAATAATTTATTTGGATTTATTCAATAAAATAGGAGTAAAAGTAAATAAGTGATATTTTTTAATGTAGAAAAGAGATGAATCAAGCATAGAACATAGAAATCAAATACAATCCATAAGACCGTGTATAATTCCTGGGGTAAGCAAGAAATGCAGTTTTTGTTTGTTTGTTTTGTTTTTTACCAGGGCAAAATTAATGCAGAGTTTTTATTTATTTTTGTTATAGCAGAAGGAAAATGTTATCAATAATTTTACTGGTAGATAAGAGAGGACAAATATTCCTGATAGTGAAGTCTTAGAAATCCTAGCGTTTTCTTTTTTTATAACAAAGTGGACATTATGAGCTGTTCTGCAATTCATCCTTAAACAATACAGTAAGAACATCGATGAGTTTTCCACAATTTTTTATTGTGAGAGAATAGTTCAACTAGTTAAACTAAGTCAATTTTAAAATGAGCCAAAATACTGCATTTTTAGTGTTCAATTCTCAGATGGTTTGATTATTCCATTGATAAACGTTCAGGCCAACTAGAAGTGAACTTCTCAGTGTGAGTTGAGGACACACCCACAAAGATATGTGTCATTGTGAAAGGTTGTCTTTTAAAGTATCATTTCTTTATGAAAAGACATATCAACATCAGTATTTTGGAAGAAGCTTTTAAAATCAGCATAATAGAGGACAGAGTTCCAATGGTTTGAACAGACCCCTTCCAACCCTAGGGCCCCAGTGCTGCAGACGTCTCTACGCATCAGTCGTAGACCCCACGTGGACTAATTAGGGTTACTCTGGTGAAAGTGTTGGAGAATTACAACTCTGTAGTAATGAGATGAGATTATACAGCTGTGCATGTGTCACCAGCTCTTCCTTGCTCACAATAGCAAATCAGTCAATTTTCAGGCATTTTGTGAGCCAATTTTTGAAAACAGCTGTAATTAAATATTAAATGACACAAACTATAATTTTAAAAAGCTACATCAAAAGTGAAGATCGGGGCCGGCCCTGTGGCCAAGTGGTTAAGTTTGCGCTCCCCTTCGGAGGCCCAGGATTTCTTGGGTTCGAATTCTGGGTGCGGACATGGCACCACTCATCAGGCCATGCTGAGGTGGCATCCCACATAGCACAACCAGAGCCACTCACAACTAGAATACACAACTATGTACTGGGGGGTTTTGGGGAGAAAAAGAAGAAAAAAAAAGATTGGTAACAGCTGTTAGCTCAGGTGCCAATTAAAAAAAAAAAGCAAAGATAAAAAATACTCAAAAGTCATTCCTTCCTAGTTATTTCACTCTGTATAACTGTTTAGTCTGCTCTTCAGGTTGTGTACATCTCTCGTTTCTGTAAGGCGAAAAGAACAACCTGTTATGTGCTCCTGCATCTTTTTTCCCAGGCCCAGGTACACGGATGTCACATTGCTCGTTGAAAGTGGTCATGGTTGCTGCATTTACACTACAGGTATTTGCAAAGACTGTAAACCAAGGTTTTGTCGTTTTGTTTTTTTATTTTTTTCCAGAGAGAGTTTTTAGTCTCTTGAGGATATGCTCCACAGAGCTCTACACATCAGGCTGCATGACGACCTACATTTCCTTGCCCAGCCCACCGATGATCCCCACCTCTGTGCTAGCGTCGGTAGAGTTTCCGTTAAAAGTTACAAATGAAAAGTCTAGAGATAGTAAAGCAGGTATAAAAGAAAATAAATTTGCCTAGAGACAGTGCTGTGTGGTGGTTAGGAACATTGGCTTTAGAATCTGAAAAATCTGAGGCAAAATACTGCTGTTCTCACTTATCAATATTTTTATACACATAAAGGAATAAATACTCCCTCACAGATATTGCATGCACTCATTTGTACGTGAGTGTGTGTGGCTTTATGCAATTTTACCCTATATGTTGCTTTGTGCAAACACCACTACAATCTAATTCTCAACTGACCCGTCAGCATAAGACTCTCCAAGCTTGCCCGAAGCCATTCTCCAACCCTCACACCCAACCCCTGACAATTACTAATCCATTCTCCACCTCTCTACTATATTATTTCATAAATGTTAAAAAAATGGAATCATAAAGAATGCATCCTTTTGAGATTGTTTTTTTCACCCTCACATACAATGTGTGAGTGATCCAGTCTGCCCACATGCTTGACAACATTTTGTATTATCGCCTATTCTTCATTTTAGCCATCCTGATATGTGTGTAGTGAGACCTTATTGTGTAATAATTTATGATCCTCTAATGGCTAAAGATCTTGAGTATACTTTTTCTACATCCTTTTGGTTTAAATGTCTGCATATATATTTTGTTGATTTTCAAAACTTTTTTTAATGTTGGTATTTGAAAGTCCTGTACATATTCTAGATAAAAGACATTTATCAGATCTGTAATTTGTAGTTAAATTCTCCTAGTTTTCAAATTTGTCTTTTCATAGTTTTTCACATAAAAGTTTTTAATATACATATATAAAGCTTAATTTATGAAATTTCCCTGTTATGGACTGTGTTTTCTGGTGTCAAGTCTAAAACCTCTTTACCTAGTCCTAGGTAGTAATGTTCTTCTCCTATGTCATTTTTCTAGAAATTTTATCATTTCACATTTTACATTTAAGACCATGATCCACTTTGAGTTAATTTTGTTAATTTTGTGTAAAATATGAGGTGAGATGAAGGTTCTTCTTCTTTTTTTGCCCGTGTATGTCCAGTTGCTCCAGCACAGTTTACTGAAAACTGTGTATCCCTACTACGTGGAGCTGCTTTTGTTTCCTCTTCAAAAATTAATTGATTAATTGGGCATATTTGTGTGGTGGGCATACTTGTGTGGCTCTATTTCTTCGTTCAATAGTCTCTTCCATTTTTCTGTTTTCTTTCTCCGTGTCAGCACCACAATCTCTTGATTACTGATTTCTGTAGCTATAAAATCATCTTTATCATCAGGAAAAGTGATTCTCCAAATTAGTCCTTCTTTTTTCAAGATTATTTTGTCTCTTCTGGGCCTTTCCCTTTCCATATAGATTTTTAGAACAAGTTTTTCAATGTTTACAAAGAAACTTGCCAATGTTAGATAAGAATTGTGTTAAACCTATAGATCAATTTAGGGAGAATTGACGTTTTTAGTATACTAAGTCTTTTAATCCATGAACATGGTATGTCTCTCCATGTATTTAGGACTTTATTAATTTTTTTATCAGTATTTTATGATTTTTATCATTTGGACCCTGTTTCTGTCTTGTTATAACATAGATTTACACCCAAGCATTTCATTTACCTTGGAGCAGCTGTACTTGGCATTGTGTTTTTAAAGTTTGATTTCCACTTGGTTGCTTTCAATATACAAAAATGCAATTGAATTTTGTGCTAACCTTGAATCCTGTGACCTTACTAAACTCACTTAAATTGTTTGAGAAAGGTTTTCTCATTATCATTCTATTGCAGATTTCATGGGTTTTCTATGCAGACAATCATACCATCTGCAAATAAAAGCAATTTTATTTGTTCCTTTCAAATCTGTCTGACTTTTATTTCCTTTTCTTGCTTTGTTACAGTGGCTAGAACATCTGATAATACATTGAATAGTGATGTTAAGAGACAATATTTTTGCCTTGGACCTGATATTAGAGAGAAAGACTTTCAGTCTTTCACTGTTAAGCATGAAACTACGTGTGGGTTTTTGTAGATGTCCTTTGTAAGGTTAAGGAAGTTTCCCACTATTCCTACCAGACTGAGAATTTTTGTCCTGAATTGTTGTTGTATTTTGTTGAATGCTTTTTTCTGTGTTAATTTATCATATTTTTCTTTTTTAACCATTTGATATGGTTGATTACATTGATTTTTGAATATTTAACCAACCTTACACACCTGGATAAAACCCTATTTGGTCACAGAGTTATAAATTAAGCTGTTAAGTACATGAAATATGTATCTTTACAGTGGTCTGACAAGCCAGGCTCTAAATTAGAAATCTCAAACTTCTTGAACTTCTTCACCACAATGGTCCAGTAAGAGGAGAGCTGGCCCTTGGGCTGCCTCTCTTCTTTTGCCACACCTAGTTCCACCCTATACCATAAAAGACCTGTCGCTTACACTTGTAGACACCCTGGCTGGCAAGTTCCACCACATACCCCACAAAAAGGCACCCACAGACATTCATAAAGCACATCCCATGGATCACACAGACTCCTTATCCTCTGGGTAATGTTGTAGCCAGAGGAAACCTAGAATGACACCCTTCAAAGCATGGGACGTAGGGCCTTATATACTAATTACAATAACTTGGACATTTTCTTGCAGACTAGGGTGCTAAAGACTTTTAAGAAGTGATTGCTTTATATACATTTTTCCTTTTCACATAGCTATAAATTAGGATTTGACATAAATAGGAATACCTTTCCTTGCAAGGGAAAGCAGCACTTGATATTGTCAACTCTGTGCAAAAGGCTTCATTTATTAAAGTACTACAGGATAGATATAATTAGAATTGACAAACAAGTAAACAAAGTGCACACAACCGTTTGTCTTGTGAAATGTCCCACATATTTCAAGTACTCCAAATAACTCCACTAAACTGGGAATTTAATCCTGCTAAGGAGACAGTCCAAACAATGCGGGGGATAGACTTGCCTCAAATGAGATTTGCATGTCTTTGGGCGAAGCCTCACAGCCGCTACTCCTGGAATCCCCCGTCCACTGTAACAAAGAAAAAGCAAGAGGAAGGAATGAGAAGAGCTGAATGGACATAGACCTGGAAGTGGAATTTGTGTGTGTGTGTGTGTATATGTGTGTGAGGAAGATTCGCTCTGAGCTAACATTTGTTGCCAATCTTCCTCGTTTTTTTGCTGGAGGAAGATTAGCCCTGAGCTAACATCTGTGCCAAGCTTCCTCTTTTTTTTTTTCTCTCCAAAACCCCAGTAGGTAGTTGTATATCCTAGTTCTTAGTCATTCTATTTCTTCTATGTGGGATGCCACCTCAGCATGGCTTGATGAGCAGTGTGTAGGTCTGCGCCCAGTATCTGCACTGGCCAACACCAGGCTGCTGAAGAAGAGAGCAAAATTAACCACTCAGCCACAAGGCTGGCCCCAGTGCTAACTCTTGACACGAGTGGTTTTCTTGTCACTTCATCATTCCTGCTGATATAGTTGCTGAGTTGGTTGGATCTTCAAGGTAGAAAGAATTAGACAGGTGGCTGTACCCAAGTTTTAGAATCCTAAGTTATACAACAGAGACTCTGGGGACACCATAGAGTTTGAACTCTCCACCTTTATGTGAACCGTGGTTTTTAATGAGTTCTTTGGGGTATGTGTGGGCAGAGGACTCTTCTCACTTAGGCTGGGAGTCCTAAGCGGCCTTGTCCCAAAGTGGACTTCCTTTGTCCATTTCCTCCAGGGCAGTGGTGATTAACTTTTGATTGTCACTGATCCTTTGAAAATGTGATGAAAGCCGTGAACCTTCCACTTGGAAAAGCACATGTATCCACTTAAAATTTGGATAGTTTCAAGGAGGGCCTTCCCCTCTTGGAGCATATTCATAGAGTCACTTAAGTGTCCTGAGCCTCTTTCCTCCAGCAATCATGAGATCAAAGCTCCCTAATACAAGATGATCTACATATGATTGGCATTTAGTAAGCATCGACTGCATAAATACTAGTTTTCTTTGGAAAAGCAGACGAAGTCTGCTGTTGATTCTTTTCTTCTTAGCTTTCTAAAAATTATTTTCCTATAAGGAAGTGGGTCTCCAGTATAAATGTTTAATTTACTTAAATATTCAATTTAATTCACATTTGCTGTGCTTTTAGCAAACATTCTCTCATTTACATACTATTATAAAGGCAATGCATTAGTGTGTAAGAACATAGCCTCTAGAGTGTGATGGATTGGGTTTGAATTGGTGAAACTCTTCTGCTTCTGTTTAATAAAATGCAGAATATAATAATATCTAGTTTATATGGTTGTCATGTCAATTAAATAAGTTAAGATATATAAAACAATAACAAAATATCTGACATAGTATGTGCAACTAATATTTAGTTACTTTTCTAAGAAGAAAGTTTAATATACAAGTACTCTTTCCAGATCTATATTTAACAAAAAATAACCATCAAGAAAGGTAACATGTAATATTAGGCACTGAAATTTACATTTGTAGTTGAAAAGTAAACATTTTAAATGGGTTATTTGACAAAAATGTAGAACGTTCTGTTTTCCAGTCCTCCTGTCTCTAAAACTAATCAGTCAGAGTTAGAGAAGTGGAGGAAAGGGTGAAATTGTAGTTTGATTCACAGAGATTAATTTGGGCTGAGGAATAATCTCACATTTAAAACTTTAGCCCTTAGGGGTAAGACGGTCTCCTAATAAGACCCACACAGATCCTTTCCCTTCAAGGCAGATCATATTTTCCTCTTAAGCATTCACGGACTTAAAATAAATGGGAGACAAAAGTGACACTTGCTGGTGAAGTTGTGGATGGTGTAATAGAGTTTGAGTATTTGCAGAACAAAGCTCACGTTGGCACCTCGTCTGCCAATTTTTCTCCCAAAAACCTGTTCTTAATTTTGTTTTGTTTTCTAGTGGAAAATTATGTTTTGAGAGAACATAGTCACTACATATTCGCATAGCTAACTATTATTCCTGTTTCAATACAATTGCACTGACTGTGCAAGTCTATAGCGCTCAGCCCACTATTTGTGAACAGTTTGGAAGTGCAGATAGCAGAGCTAATGCAGCTCGAGGCTTTTATTTTGCAATCTAGCTAGGTATCCAGGAGGCAAAACTTATGATTTTCTTCTACCCCGTTATCATTGCAAGTCCCTCAAGGGCTGTGCTGAATTGTCTCCATTTTGCAGGATGTCCTAAGGGATTGTGGCTACAGATCCCACGTACTACAAAAAAAAAAAAAAAAAAAAAAAAAAAAAGCTAACTTTCACAGCTAACAGAGTCCAGGTGGATTTATTACAGGGAAGCTTGGCTTTGTACTTCTTTCTTCTGTTTCTGTAAATTACAGTGTCTGTGGAATTGATCATCAGGGAAGGGGAATCATTCTCTTTGTATTCTACTTGGCCTGAAGATAAAAGTTTAACAGACTGTATTTCATGTATAACTGTAGTTTAGAAGACGATTTCCTCATAAACGCTGGCTATATCTAATAGCCAATTTTTTATGGTTCCTTGGAGTAATGGTATTTTATACCCTAGGTTCCAACCTTCACATCTTTGCTCATATTTTTTTCACACTTGAAACACTTTTCCATTTTCTATGATTACTAAATTCTGTTTATGATTTAAGAGATCATTAAAGCCGAGTTGCCTCCGTGGAGCCTTCCGTGACCACCCAATATGAAATAATCTCTCGTCCTTCTCTGCAGCATTTGTTGTCTGTGACATTCATTTAAAATGTATGACTTCCTGCCTCTGTAAATTTGCATTTATCTATTGTATGTGCAACTGAATCTGTTGGATTCTGCCAATGAGCCTGTCAACTCTTTCAAAACAGAGTCCTATCTTATAAATGAAAAGTAGTCCTCTCTATTCTTATCTCCAAAGTGCACTAAAGGACTTTTTTCTCTGTGGGACCCCTGCCAAATCTTCAAATTCCAATGATAGGCTCAAGTAGGGGTCAGCAAATTATGGTCCATGGGCCAAATCCTCTTGGCTGCCTATTTTTGTAATTAGTTTTATTGGAATGCAGCCACATCCATTCATTTACGTATTGTCTATGACTGTTTTCTTCCTGGCAGAGTTGAGGAGTTGCAAGAGATCCCGTATGGTCCACAAAGTCAAATACATTTACTATCTGGCCCTTTACAGAAAAAAGTTAGCCAAACCCTAGAGACATAGAATATTATTCCAGCTTGGAATCACCCTCTCTCTCCATGCTCATCCCGTCGCTTTGGTGAGGCTAATGGCCTGCCAGCTTTACCTCCATTATAGCCCTCTTCTCCTGGCCTCCTCCTCAAATAAAGATCTACTTATTGTGTCTCATCAGGTTTCTGGACCCTATATTTGAACCCCCCGAACAGTTTATACTAGACATTGCTCTACTCCTTCTTTGGAAGCCACTAAGGCTTTGTGAAGCTGAAAGAAATTTTCCTAAATCGTTATAACAAAAATTACATTTCAATCAACTACCTTGGATGGAAGGCTGAATTATCTTCCTGTTCTCTGCAGAAAATCTTACCCCAGATTCGTTGTCATGTACGAGGTGGCCTATTAGTATGTGATTAAAAATGTAAGCAAAACAGTATTACAGCGGTAAGACGTTCAGCTAATTAAATGCTCCAATGACATTATCCTGGGGGATTTTATAATGATTTGATATTTGTCAGATCTTTACAATTAATAATGTGTTGTTATTTGTTTTAGAATTCTAAATTAGTGTTCACTTTTGTACTTCATTTTGTAATCGTACTTAGGTACTTTTCCCCTTTAAAAGTGCTTCTTAAAATGTAGATCCACTCGTGTCATAAACTCATTAACTTCCACCTAGAAACTCCGTCTGGATGTTCCAGAGACACCTCCATTCAATATGAAAGTAGCAGCTCCCCACAGTCTCAGACCTTTTTTCTCCCAGTGTTTGCAGTATCCGAATGGCAAGACCATCCACCCATCGACTCTAAACACTAAAGCAGAGTCTCCTTCTCTGGAAGGATGTCTCTAACCTTCCCTCTCCTGGGCTGAGTTCGTTTTCCTCTTTTGTGCTCTCACAACCACTTATGACGTCCTCTACCAAAGAACTCTTTACAGTGTACTTTCATTTCAGTTTATTTTTCCTCTTTCTCATCCAGCTCAAGCCCTTTAGGTTATGGATTCACATGTCACTATAAATTCATTGTTTAGTGTACAGACTGCTTATAGTTGGCACTATAAATAATATCAAATGCATTTATAAAGCTTTCTAACGCACTCACAAAAATCTTTATTTCGTAGATTCTTTGATTCGATGAATGAATAAATAAATATTGGATCATGGTTTAGATGTCAAGCACTGTTCTAGATATGGGGTGCACAACAATGAATAAGATGCAGAACCTTCTTCATGGCATTATTTTATGGCATCCATGAAATAATAAATTATAACTTAGAGTCTTCTCTCCCAAAGACATCACACAAAGTATTTTTTTCTGTCCTTTTAGCCCTTATTTGAATACATTGATCACTGTGCCCCCCTTTGCTATGATTTTTGTAAAATTTTAATTATAGTTGTCATATTCCATCATCTCTTTCTTAGTTTCTTTTTTAAAAAATTATTCTTATTAAAACTATCTGTACTATACCATCAGCCTATTAATGAACACCTTCCCATTTAAAAGATGCTTCAACTCAAGACAGTTTGGCTGGCTTATAACTAGATCTTCACATCCAACAATCTTATCTGATCATCCAACAATCAGATCAGGGCTTGCGAACCTTTTCTCTGACTCTATTTTTGATCCTCGAGCAGTGTACATCAAGGTTACTTTTCAAGCATCTTGACAAAGGAATCATATTTTTCACTTTTCAGTCTTGCATTTCCTTTTAATTTGCTGGGGCGTGTTTCAACTAATGAAGTTAGTGACACCAAATCTTAATTTCCTTTTACTACAGTTACCTAAATGAGTTATCACAGCACAGTCAGAAATGGGTTCTTCGTGCAGTACTTTTCCGGACCTAGGCTAACAGAACGGCACAGTTATTTTTTAATACCTTGAAGTTTGCCTCTGAACCACCCGCTCCCAAGTTATTCTTTTATATATACATATATTTATCCATATATATGTGTATATGTATTTTAATCTTGCATTGGCAAAGCTGTTTCCCCAAAATATACTGTATGCTGCATTATGGTGCAAGGCAGAAGTCATCTCTTGCTCTTCTTTTCTCTCATTCTGTCCTGGCCTACATCCTTCTTGATCACTGCAACAAGTTTCTACTACTTTCATGACATTCAATCTGTTTTCTCTTTAGTTAACTCATGTACACTGTTATCAAACTAAAATTTATAAGATTTCTATCATATTATTCCATGCCTAAAAGTCTTACAAAGTTCTCCTTTTCCTTTGGGATAAAGTTTAAATACCCTATGTTGCATGAGATGGTAGAGAAAGTCATGGAGATCTGGATTTTAATTTTGACTTTGCCACTTAATGATATTGTGATTTTGAATAAATTCTTTAACTTCTTTGAAAGATAACTTCATTGTCAGCCCCATTGTCTCTCCCTACGAAAGTATCAGGGTACATGAGAGAGTGCCTGGGATACAGTGAGACCAAAGTAAGTGTTTCCTCCCCAATGTTCCCATGGCCTCATTTTTAAATCCTTCCAATATTTTGGCTCAATAACCTTAAATTTTCCTAAACCTCTCCCACCTACATACTATAAATTGCCTCAACTTCTTTGATGAATATAAAGAAGAAAGTGACAATGTTTCTGAACTTAACTTGTGTTTGTGATCACTATAAAGACAAGGTGGTTGAAACTCAGGGAACAAAGGGGAGAGTTGCAGAGGATTAGGCCTGTTGAGAGGCAGAGGCTGGATGACAAAAGTTATTTCTTGAGAGAAATTATTCCTATTCTAAATAAATGGCTATCAAGGCTTTTTATCAAGAAAACAACAGGGTAAATTGGGCTGTGTAGGGAGTATCACTCTCACTGAGAACGTGAATTGGAAGGACTAGAGGTGAGGAGGAGGGGATTCTTAAAGAAGTTACCATAAATAGTGGGGAAATGGATAAAAGAAGTAGAAACAGAGACAAACAGAAGGACTGAGAGAAATTTGGCAGGTAACGTTGACTTTGTGATCCACTAGATGGGAGTGTGTGGTGGAGAAGGGAGACAGTGGCGTCAAGGATGACTACCAGGTTGATGGGTCAACCACTTATTGATGACTCTTGTTTTACTTTTCCATAGCCTTTCCTTAGCTCTTTGTGGATGCTGTGTTCCCCTTAGATGGACTGCATGTTTCTTAATCACACAGACCATGACAGAGACTCTTTTTACATCTTTTCAAATTCTCCTTTCATAACAGGATTGCCAATAAATGTTTGATTAATAAGTAAATGATTAAAAGGAAGAAATTTGTTTGGAGGCAAGTGAGATCTTAAGGCTACCAGGTGCTCTCTGTGATAGTAGATACTCATCTCAGTCTCACTGAATAACATCAAAGCTGAAGTATTCACACCTATGGTGAATAGAGTTACTTCATGCTATTACTATTTACTTTTACTAAATTACTGATTCTTAGCATGTTCTCGGAAAAATATTTTATTTGTCTTCTTGGGAATACAATATGCATTCTTCCATTTCTTTAAACAAAATTCTACTTCTCAATATTCTTCATAGTTTCCAAAAGAAATCTCACAACATATATTTCTTAGAATTCTTGGCATCCTTGTTCCGATCATTGGAAACCTCAATCTTCATGAGAAATGAAGGGAAAAGAGAGATATTTTTGTTCAATTTATGCCTTCTTTATGGGTTGCCATCTTAAAACTGTGGCTCTGTCCTAGTACAAATTTTTGGTTATTTAATGCTGTTTATCATTTTATAACCCCATTAACAAAAGTACTTCAAGAAAGTAATAGATGGGGTCAACGAATAAGGTCTCAAAGCAGACTTATGTGCTGATTTCCTTTCTCTTAGGGTGGTGTTTTTATTTGGGGCATATATGACTAAATGCATCCCAGATGCCCATGAACTTGAACATATAAAGGAAATTCCAGTAGCTTATGCTCCTGCCTCACTCCCATATGTCCTATGTTGGGAAGTGAAGATGATTTTTTTCAAGTTTGAAGGAAATGATTTTTTTTTAATTGCTATTTTCTAATACGAAGAGAGAGTAATTTTAGATGTCCACCTCCATGACACCAATATTTCTAACTCCCTGTATCCATGAAATAATTCATTTCCCTCATCATTTCACTCGTAAATTAGTTCCATTAGCTGTCAGAGCTTATTTGGTTCCAGATAACAACTTTCATCAGCTCCTTTGGTAGCAAAATGACTTATTCCTTTGAAATATACAAAAAAAAATTCGACTTTTTTTTTCTAACTCCAGACCTGTTTTCCCTGCTAGAAAGTGAGGAGAAAAGAGTACAAAGCTGTCTGATATTAAATTAGAGTTAAATACATTACCTTAAAGAGAGAAAATGATCCGTTGAATTTGATTTTCATAAATAAAGCATGTTACTTTGTAAAAGATTTTTGAAGCTTAAAAGTGAGTCACAGTAACCTCTGTTAGTAATAGATTAATAACACCAATGCCTGGGATTAATAATTGTAGTAGTAACAAATACATTAATAGTAAGAACAATAAAGTAGATGATGAATCTTTTAAATTAGTTTTGAAATGTGAGAATCTATTAAGACAGAGACTTGGTCTCATTTAAGAAATAAATAGAAGAAAAAGAAATTATTCACTAAGACCAACTTAACACATCACATTCTATTATTTGAAAATGACTTGCTTGGAGATTTGGAAAAAAATAGGTCATGTCTTCCCTTTATGCATCTAAGTACAAATGTCTTCATTGACACTTTGAGAACTCATTTGCCCAGACTAGGTAACTGTGTTCTACTTCTTGAATACACGTTTTATCATATTAGATGGTCAAGTGTTGATAAGGAATTGAAAAGAGGGAAGAGTTGAGAAGAAAAAAGGCAGGAAATACAGGTTCAAAAACATGTGTGTGTGTTTCCAAGGTAGCCATTAGTGAGGTAACAGAGTTGAAAGCAAAGTACATTCCCCAACTCGTGGAGGAAAGAGCTTTGGAGCAATCAATGGAAACTCTAGAAAGCACTGTTAGGTTTTGTGGTTGTGGTATGAAGACATTGTGGGTGGTGTCAAGTTTGTATAATTCTGCCTAGCGAGGAGAGAGATGGAGACCTACCTCAGGATGCAGGAGGATAGTATTTCTCAGTTAATGATGCCACTAAATAAATACAAATATTGTTGGGTGCTTTTATCTCCGGACTTGAAGTTTCTTCCTATATTTAAATGCACGATCATTCTAAGTGGAAACTAACCAGGAAAAACCATTGTACCTTGCCACTTTTCTTGTCTCCCACATCAGTCAGAGGTTGGTCAGAAAAACAGAAGCCACTCTAGAATGTTTAAGCAGTGAGAGAGTTCACACAGGAAATGAGCTTCTTACAAGACAACCTGGAAGGGCTGGAGAAGTGGTCAAGGAGCCTCACTACCGGATCACAGACTTGGTAATAGAATCTGGAAGTTGCTTCTGGGTTAGGTCAAGAAACTGCTCAAAAAGGGTCACAATGACCTGAAACACTGAAGAAGGTGCAAGTCACTGCTAAGCCCCACAAGCTGGTGGGTAAATCCCATGTGGGAGAAAGCCCATTGCTGCCTGCCATTGCCACAGGAAACATAATGCATCTGCTTCCCAAGCTTTCCTGTGAGTCGGCTTGTAATTGGTGCACTGTAACTTGGAAGGTTCCCAGAAAGAGATTCCAGAGAATGTAGTTCCTAGACTTCCAGACCCTGCCATACAGGGGAGAAAACTGAAGGGGACAAGAATTGACATGGACTGCAGAAAATCTAACACAGTTCCATCCCCGTTCTTGGCATTAAGGACAAGAATTTCTTGTGCACCTTTGCAACAAGTGTCTCTTCTCTAGAATTCATTTAAAAATATGTATTATTTGTTGTGGACAAACACAGTGTACAATATGTGGTAGAATTTCATATGATTAATTCATCGCCACTGTCCTCTGTTGAGTATGCAAATTATTGGCTGCGGTATAAAGAAACTTTTAAAGGGCAGTGTTTGAATAGAAAATGGTTACAAATGATCATTTTCAACTGTGGCACAATCCCGTGGCAGGATCCGGGAACTTTGAAAGTCTAAATTTGAATTTTAGCTCAATTACTTACTAATTTGCATAAAATACATTTCATATTTTTGAACTATGGTTTTCTCCTACATGTAGACATGGGAGTTTACCACCCACTCTAGAGACAGCAATGACTATTAAATAAAAATATAAATAAAAACATATTTTCACAGCACCTGTCACACAGTCGGAACCAACTAATTAGTAGTGTTTTTTTCTTATCCTTTCTTCATGGAAAATGGCAATATTATTGTGCAAAGTAGGAAAAACTCTAGAAGTTCAGAATATATACTTTAAATTTGGAGGAAAATTGTGATGCTTTAAATGAGGAAAGCTTAAAGGATCACTCAGTTAAATCCAAATTAGCCCTGGACAAAGTACAAAAGTGTTATTCAACAACAACAAACAAACACAACTGTGGTATCTTTTCGGTACTGTACCAGGATCGGGCACTGTGCTCAGAAATTCGCAGCCACTGCATAGTTTATCTAACTCACACAGAAATGCCAAGAGGTAGATCTTCTTATCCTGACTTTGTAGGTAAGAAAACCATGGTCCAAAATGGTGACAGGACACGTTCAATGTCAAAGCTAATGAATTACAGAACTCCGCTTTAATTCTTCCTGGCCCCCACCTCCTGTCCTTTCACTTTCACTCAGAGTTGGCCCAGAACGTACTTGGTGAGTTGGAGGCACTGGAAGATGTCTCAGGAAGACTCAGAGTGTCTGTGCTGCTTAGAAAAGCTCAAAATTACTTTCTTTCTGTATACAGGCAACACCAGGTAAAGAAGAGAGAAGATGTTTACAGTAAGAGAAAGTGAACGGATCCCCCAACTTTCCTTGTAAAACTTGTTCTGTGTGCTATCAGGGATTGAGGGGTACGTGGGGATACTGACAAACAGCTACAGAGAGCCAGTAATTACCAAGTCAATCAGACATCCGAGGAGGACAGAATATAGAACAGCTGGTCGTGGCTTCCAGAGTGGGTGGAACATTTGTAATAAGGAGGGACTCTTGCAAGGATAATGAAACAAATGTGGAAAGGCTCCCATCACCTTTAAATTTTGTGAGAGGTAACCATGTGAAATACCATTATTTGTCCATAAAAGGAAGGATTTTTTTCAGCTTCCTCTAGCAACCACTGAATTAATGTAGTCAAATATGATTTTATATTAAGTGAAACACTTAATTTAACTCTATGCTAAGAGTATTCCAAAATATTATAAATGGGTGAGAAACATTACATGGGTCATTGTACTGATTTTCATGGGTTGAGAGGTAAATTTACATTATCCAAAAGTAATCCCCAAAGACTAGCTTCCCAGAGAAGTTGTCTTTCTAGAAAGGTCAATGAAAACAGGCTCAATGTCTAAGGAAACCCATCTGGGTCAAATATCTGTCTCCTGATTACTTCAGAGAGAAGCTGGCTCTGTTTTCACTTGTGAATGCCAGGGTGACAGGAGGAGGCCGCAGCCAACGTGCTGTCGTGGTACTTTGCTGCTTTATCTTGGCTATAATCGCTGCATAGCAGGGGCTGGTGCTTCTCTGATTATGTCCCACAAAGCAAGGGTCAGTCCCTTTGTGGATACTGTCCCCACTGGATTACTGTGCACTGCCCTCAAATGAAGGGAAAAGGGAGAACTTCACATGAGTTTTCTCTCAGTAAAAGAGGGTCAGATAGGGTCAACGTGCGTACCTCCTAATTATTTGACTTTTTCTGCATAAGATAGGTATTTCACCTATCAAAGAATCATCATACAATTTAACATCAGCCCCCACTGGCAGACATTAGTCAAAACCATGGTAAAATGTGTGCTACTGAATAATTGGCAGAAATGCAGAATTTCAAGTTTCGGAGAGTATATCAAATTTCTCAATTCCTAGAAGAAAAGTTTGTACCAATTTTCCCTTCAAGTTTTCAATCAGTAATGATCTTTGAATAAATTAATTGTTGCATCTATCATGATTTTGACTTGTAAATATTAAACTAAGCATTGTTATTTATTAAATTTAATTGATATCTTCAAAATAACTGTGTTTTATTTTAGTTTTAGATAATATCTGAGCCAAGAATAAGGAAAGACTTGGGAAGAGATTGAAAGATAGATATTCATTGATAATTTACATCTTGGATAGATCCAGTATGTGGTATATCTATTTGCGTAAAATTATGAGCCATCTGTTTGATCATAAAACTGAAGAAATATATTAAGAATGAAAACCAATTAATACAGAAAATTAAAAATTCATAAGTTCTAAGATTTTGATTTTTAGTTTAGTTAGTGAATCTTGACACATTGGCTTCTCACAGTTTTTTTTTTACTTACAAGCTGCAATGTCAAACTTAGCTTGTTTGTAGTTGCAATTGAGAAGTCTTGATTTTATATGTACATAGTATCAGCAAAGTTTTTGCTACTTATCTGTTAATGTAGGGAAGTTTCAGCATTCTGCATAATCCATACTATTTGACACATATAGTTTAAAACCATGGCCTTCTCAGCTCTAAGATTCCCTCCCACCAGCAATCAGCACCAAATTTATTTTAAAGATTTTTTCTCCTACAAATTTCAGTCCTTTGATTTTTCTGTCTCTTCTTCTCCCTCTCTCTCTCTTTACATATGTATATTTGTGTATGTGGGTGTGTATATGTTCTGGAGAGAGAGAACTTTGACATGTAATTGTGCTGAATATAGAATATAGTTATTATTGTATAATCAGATATTACTATATATTATATACATATCAGTTATCACTGTTACAGAATTAGAAAACAGTTCCACTTACCTACGGTATTCCCTAGGTTGAAATGCTATTATGTATTAGGAAAATCCATTGCTACTCTTAGAGTTTTGGGAAGAACATGTATTCTAGCGAATAACACATATAACTTCTCAGAATATCAACCGTCTCCACGTTATCATGATAGAGCCTACGTCTTCCTCTTCACGTGTGCCTCCTTTTTTGTAACATTCAATTTCTAGACTTCTATGCACACAGTGTGGCCTCTTTTTGAGAGTGCACATGTGGAGGAGCTCTGAGTACATCTTTTTATATTGATGATCCACAGATACTGTGGTTCCTGAGGCAAATGTTAGTGCAAATATTTACATTTCCAGTATGAAAGATTCATATGTGTCACTGGCTGCTGCTCTAAACCAATGATTACAAGTCCACAGGCATATTGTTTAATGATGAGTAGGCATTAACAATATTCACAGTTCGCTGTTATTTCTGGTTCAGCCCTTGGAATGAACAGGCCACATTTCTCTGGACCATTTCCTCCTACTGATGTTTATGGCTTTTCTGAGGCATGCAATAATTAGATGCATGTTTCCAGGTGAAGAACCACAGTATGTGTTGATGAAGAGGCAATAAGCATTTGCATCATGCAATCTCTTTTGTCAATATCTTTGCACTCTTTGTGGCTCAGTGAGTGCAAGGGATCTGCCACCCATGCCTTATCCCCATCCATTTAGCTCTATGTCCTCCTTCCCCTTGATGTGTGGATTTTAAATGTTAACTTTAAAAGTCTATAGTTACCTTTTCACAATCTTTTGCCAGTGGATTACTTCCAGTAAGTTCATCTTTGCTTTTCTGTGTACAGAATTTTTCAAAATCTGTAGATGCTTTAATCTAATGAATCATTTTTTAAATTCTTTCTTCCAATGCTAAAAAACACAAGGTTTATTATAAACTTGGGCATTTGATCACCGCTTATTATGCTTACAATTTTGTCTTTTGATTTCCTTTTTATATCAGAATCTTAAGGGTTTTGAAGATTTTGTTGTGAAACTAAGGTATTTGTTCAGAGAGACCCAAGCATTATTCGAAGACTGCTTATTTCAGACCTGGGGATTAACATAAAATCTTGCTTCGTAAATGAATTAATTCCTGCTTACAACTAAACAAATGAAACTGTTTGCTTTAAATATGCATCAATATGGGTGGACTAGTGGTCACGTTTGAAGGGTGGGAATAAGTAAGACAAGAGCAACATAATAAAGCAAAGAAATTATGTTTGTTTTTTTAAAAATATTTAGTGGATTGAGCCTCACACACGTGCACACTCTGCAGGGGCTTGTGAACTTTATTTGTAAGTGAGCTTTCAGTCTCTGCTCTTGATAAACCTAAAGTGTAGAAGACGCCCTGATTGCAATGAAAAAGCATGTCTTGTTGGGGAGACACATGATATAAATTCATTAAAATGCAAATAGTAATGTACAAAGCAAAGCAACAACATGGAAGATAGCACATTTAAACTGAATTGTGTAAGCAATAGGAAACGTGGCTTTAGAGGAGGAGAAAACCCTGTGGGGACAGAGAAATTGCCTTGCATGGCAGCCCCCCTTGCAGCCCCCAGGACCATTATGACAGTTTAACCATCAAAAAGCTTTCCATAGACCCCTGCTTGTTCCAAGGGATGGCCAGTCAGGGAAAAGTCTCAGTCCTTGATAAGAAATATACCTTCTGCTTTTGAAATGTTCCCTAACTGCTCACTTGCCCCCTTGCAGCCAACCAAGGACTTTCCTTATACCTGAAGACCAAGAAGAAAATCTCCTCACCTCCACAATCCCACTTTAACAGAACTTCTTGTCAATTTGAGGCAGTCTCAGCCTTTCTCTTTCTTACTCTATATAATTTACTCTCCTCTATAACACCATTGAAACCCTGCTAAAACAAAAGCGATGACAGATGGATTCCTTCACCACAGTTCATGAACAAACATTCTTTGTTAATTATGTCTTGGACTTAATTTTTTCTTCAGTAGAAATATTGACCAACTTAATCCCATATGTTAACTTCTTATAGCCGACAATCACCCAACAAGTTTGCATTACGTTAATTTAAGAATAAAATTTCTCCTGAATGGTTATCTGACCTGAGAGTATAAAGCTGACCATTTTTGAAAATTATCCTTTAATAATATAACTTTTAAAATTATCATGTCTAGTTTAAGAACTTAAAATTTTTTTCTTGAAATGCTTAGACAAGAAAATGAAGAAAAAATCAAAGGATTCCTTAAATTAGTTAGACTAATTAAAAAAAATCATAGCGTTTAAGGACAATTTAACAAAAAAGTAATTCCTGCAGATATAAAATAAAGCCACATTAAAGATTTTATTTCACTCATTAATTCAATAAGACAACTGGTCAAATGTAATAAATTATTCTAAGTAAAATCTAAATAACAGACATATTTATAGATCAGGAATATTGAAATGAATTTGCAAATGACACCAAACTGACTTTCCCTTGGGTGATGGATATCAATTAAACCTCCACCGGAATTTACATGCATATCTGTAGAAAAGAGTTAGCTTGCATTGCTTTCAGTTGTATACATGTTATAATTGTTACAAAATTGTAAAATAGCTTAATAAAAGATAAAAATTCATGTGCATATTCCTTATGCTTAGATAATCCCCAGAAGCTCCAGAATTCCAACGAAAGGATATTCAGTAATATCTTTTGCTATTTCAAAGTCTTGAAAATTTTTCTTACAATCTTCAGAAAGAGTGAAAACAACCAAGAAGAAATGATGTACGTGGCAAATGTCATTAGTTAGATCCTACTTAATCTCTGTGTATGGCATGTTTGTGTTTATTTGTTAATATTTACAGGATAAAAATCATGTAGTGGGCAAGACTACAAGCAGAGATAGAAGAAATTGTGGGAGGAACACTTGATTCAGAAATTTAGCTAAAGAAAAAAAAAATTATCCTCTAGGTATGTCTTAGTGTTAATACATTTGAGTTCTGTTTCCTGACCCTTTCAAACATCTTAACAGAGAAAAGACAGTAGCACAGCATCTGATAAAGATAAAAAGTTAAGCAGATGATATCATGAAAAGGCATTTAACAGATGACACTTACACAGATTTCCATTGATCTGAGGCCTTTCTAAATGGCTCACATATATTCATTCGTTGTCTCAGTATAATAGCAATAATTATTGTCATTGTACCCCTATATAGGGTAAAATTTGATATGCATTTTTTTTTTTGGAGAATGTGAAATGCTAGGCACTGTGATATGTTACCAATGCAAAGGCGAAGAGATGGTATCGTTTAAGAGAAATCTTGAGTTATTAACAGTGAAGTGCTGTTCAGACTTTCTAGTTTACATGACCCTAAATTGGAAATACCTATAAAATAAGAATATATAAAATCTCTCTATTTCTTATGTATGTATCTCTCTATCTCTCATTATATATTATCTCTCCATCTCTCACTATAAATATATAATCTCTCCATCTCTCACTATATATAAATAATCTTTCTCTCTATAGATAGAGATAGAAATAGAGAGAAAGAGATAGAGTGATTTTTTTGGCACCTGAAACAACTATAAGTAAATGACACAATTCATGGTTGCTTACTAGGTAATCATTTGACACTTCAATGATTAATAAATTAAGAAAACATAGTTACTGTCTTTGAAGACTATCAGCGTTGGATTCCCAAAATATTACCAAGAAGACCTGTTCGTAAGACAAAGCTGAGGCCATGGTTCACAGCAGTAACTGAGAGCACTACTTAACAAGGCTTGGACGGTATTTCCCGTGGGGATAGGGAAAGGAACGGCAAGGTGAGAAGATACTGAGCAGTGGAAGGTTGACTTCAAATAGATCTTTCAAAGTGAAGGCGTAATTGGGATTGAGGCAGGATCATGATGCAATAGTCTGGGACTGTTGGAAACAGCAAGGTGAAGATTTTGAGGAAATTCAAAAAATTGTAGAAACCAAATTGCCTGTTGACGCTTTCCATTGAAGAGATGGTGGGCTTTTTGGGAAGTTCCCATAATGAATGTTCAAACTATTTGCTGTAGGGTGATAGTTCAGGAAGAGCAAAGAAATGCTAATGAAGACAGTGGAATAGCGAAGTTATGTTAACGTAAACAGTAAAGTGTGATTTTGATTCTCAATGTCCAGGCAGCATGGGATAGAAAGGTTTCGATTTCACAGTTTAGAATCACGTAGAAGAGACAGACATAGGAATAAGTCATTTTAATAAATCTGTGTGTGTAGTGCTGTGTAGTTTGGGAGAAAACTTCCTAATAGACTAGGAAGGTAGATGATAAATCAGCCTGGTAAAATCTCTTTTTCCTTTTTTTGAGGAAGATTAGCTCTGAGCTAACATCTCTTGCCAATCCTCCTCTTTTTTGCTGAGGAAGACTGGCCCTGAGCCAACACCCATGCCCATCTTCCTCTACTTTATATGTAGGACGCCTGCCACAGCATGGCTTGTCGAGTGGTGCAAATGTCCACACCTGGGATCCGAACCAGCAAACCCCGGGCCACCAAAGAGGAACATGTGAACCTAACTGCTGCATCACTGGGCCAGCCCTAAAATATCTTAAAGAATGTGATGTTTTGAATCTCCAATTAAAGATCCAATTGTTTGTCTGGTTTCCTCACTGAATGGTTTTTACAGTCGAGGGTCTGACCAGTATATACGATTACCAGAGTTGTCTGCTTCTTAAGCATTTTTGACAACTTACAGTACTGTCCTGATTTAGTATCTAACTTTTAAAAGTTGCAGATATGGGTTTCTAGGAGTCATGTTGCCTTTAACTATGATGGGCGAATAAAACAATCCTGTCAATGAAAAGATTCCTTGGCAGCAATACAGAGGAGAGAGAGAGAACAAACCATTATTGAGTAAGCCCTAACAGATTTATATGCATGTAAGGAGGCATAAAAGTGATTATGAAGTTAGAACAAAATCCCCCTTATTTTATACAGTAAAACAGAAGAAAGAACAATAACTTCATCTTCCCAATAGACAAAGAACTGTGAGCATCTCCTGTATATTTCATGAGAGACCCCTGTGCCAATTCCAGAGGTGTTTTCTTACATATCCAGAGGTTATTTGGCCTGAACTTGGAGGCCTTCTACCTTGTAAAAACTGGTGATGGGCTTAATCGCTAGAGAGACCCATCTACTCTCAAGATTAGGGTACGCACGGGCTCGGATTCACTCTGCCTTCTAGGAAACTCTTAAAAGGAAGAAGGGAAATGGGCTCTTTGTCTTCTAAAAATGGAGAGTGTCATTTTCTCTTATCCTTATACCTGTGATTTATTTATGCTACTCAGATGTCAAAACAGATCTTTTTTAAATTTTTCAATAAAGCATAGTTATGAAAATGTGACTAGACACATAGGCTTTGTACCCAAAGGGAAATGTACAATAGAACAATCAAAATAAAATTAAGTTGCTTCGTGCCCCTTCCCCTGTATCTTTGCTTGCTTTATGGGTTTTCCATAAATCTGTTCTAAGAAGGTATTATTATTATTGGTAGGGGAGCAGGAGAAGGGAGAACTGATAGAATCAAACATGGGACTATTCAGTGCAAACCCATGCTAGAAAGAAATTTGATAATTTGATGACAATAATTTTGAGTAATTGTTTGCAAGGCAAATTTAAGCTTTGGTTTGTCCCAAGGGATGACTGTGCAGTGTTTGATTATGCTGTGTTCCTTTAGGTCTTAGCTGTAATTTCTCAGTAGTCGAAAAATCATTTCAGGGATTTAAACATGCTTTTGACACTCCCTATGCTTACCTGGAGCCATGTGTCACCGAAATAATCAATTTATGTTATTTTTCTAGCCAATGGCCAATAGGATTTCTTCTTTTTTTGCTTAATTTTAGCTCAGCACACTGGGTGGCAAATTGCTAAGCATTCCAGAACTGCATTTGTTTGTCAGCATCTGCACTGAACATCTGTGAAATCTAAAGATGCTGCTTATTGAATGTAAGATTTTTGAAATCGAAAAATAATGATAAAACTTTAGTATAGTGTCCTTATTGATGTTTAAAATTTAAAGCTTGTTCTCTATTAATAGCAATGCTTTAATAGACTGGTTATCATTACATTTTAAGAAATGACAATAAGTAGAAACATAAGTTGTATATTTCAAATAACTCAAATAAAATTTAACACATCAAAAGCAAATGGCCTACGTATAAAATATAATTTCTTCAAACTCAAATAAGTCAAATATAATCAAGTCTCCAACTTGAGAATCCAGAGTGGGACGTATACCAGCTTTGGACTGTGGGGGCCTGGGAAAACATATGCAGGCTTTTCGATCTGTAATTGCACAAAAGCATATTCATGAAAAATAAGCATTTGCGGATTGGAAGAAGGTTAATATATTTAGTGAAAACAATCTGTGCTAAATATATAGGACTTCAGAAACAAGATCATCTTAAAGTATTTGAGCCAAATAGCTGTTGACAATGAGTTTATAGCATGGATTTCAAATATTGATAGGTTTCTATCTTTTAGAAAAGATTAAAGTACTTTATATACATGTGTTGCTTAATCAATGGATTGGATTATAGTCAGCAAGGTGGCCGTGTTTAAAAGGGGATGTCTGTGTGTAAAATTTTAATCCTAATACATGCTTTGAGTGTGAAATTTTGGTTTCTCAGATATTACATAATTGTCTATGCTTTGTTGCCAATTTTTGTCATAAGAATACGAGAATGGGTGTTGTTGACCACCCCAATGACCTATTCAATCTTCCTTTATTTTCCTGCAAACAGCAGTAAGAGGCATTTTTAGTGGGAAAATTTTTACCTGAAAGTGTAAGTAAATCAATGTTTCAGTAAAAAAATTTAAATAAGAATTATATATATGTAATATATATAACATATATATACTAACACATTGTAAACAAAATGGAAAAACATAAAATTAAATATTAGCCTCTCCTTTTCTACCATTTCACACGCAAACTTCAGTACCAGGCCCTGAAGCTAGATATTTTGAATTCTTTTTGATTTTTAATTTTCTCCTTGTGACTAACTCTATAACTCTAATATGATCAGGCTCCTATTTCTTGATTTGTCAAAATCAATCAGTAGCTACAGATTCACTGTGATGAAAGATGAATAATGAGCTCACTTACCATAGCCACGGGTCCTCCCACTCTTCTGCCAATTTTTGACTGAGGCATTATGTTTTTCTTATTGGTTCTATTTATAACTTTAAGAGAGCTATTCAAAATTGTTTCTTCTTCAATCAAAATTAAATGGTATCTCTTCACTTCACAGATACTATATATGTATATATACCTCATTATATACATATCTATACCTTATATGTGTGTATATACATGTATATGTGTGTATATATATATATATATATCTCATTTTATGTAAAAGTGAGGATTTTAGTGTCCCTACGATTTCCTCTACCTCCCCGTCCCTTCTATTTCCTAATTATTATCAATTATAAAATTGCTTTTGCATTCTTAAGCTTTATAACATGTATGTTTTCTTACAACCATAATTAAATCATTTCTGATTTGTCTACAAGTTAAATCTGCAGATTGAAATAAGGCAATAGATAACACTTACAGTATTGTAATTATACAATTCTGGTTCATTGCAGAACTAAGTGCTACTATTGGATCTTTCAAAAGAAATACTAATCTTCATTACTAATCTCAACCACTCCAAGGAGGAGAATTATTAATCGTCTTTCCTTAAATTCCATTGATGAATAAGAATCACAGTGAATTTTAGTCTGCTTAATAATTGAATCAGAATGTTCTTAAATAGACTGGCATTTTGTTTGGATTTGTTTTATTTTTCCTGAAGCATCTTTTTATTTTCTTCCCCTCCTTCTTTTATAACAGCAAATATCTGTGTCGTATACTTACGATGATTTATTCTCTTAACCCTACTACGCATTACATGGCGTCTACTGTCTTTTTGGAAGCACTCTTCCTGGAGCACTCTCACCTCCACCTCCAACACGGCCCAGCTGATCTCCAGGCAAGTTCCACAGCTGTTATTCTGATGACTTTTTTGAACACATTCACTTGTTCAGAAGGTTATTTTTTGTATTTAATACTTTTCTTATTCTTGGATTCTTTTTAATGTGGTGGTATCAGTTTCTCAACTTCTTTTTCTTTTCCCTGGAAAAGATATATAAAATGGGAAAAATTTTGGGTCCTTGAATCATCAACCTGTGTTTATTTTACTGTCCCACTCGAAATGGATATCATGGAGTGGAATAGGAAAGTGATTAGTGTAAGAACTTTGAAGCCAGAGGCTGGTATTCAAATTCCAGTACTGCCACTGGGTGACCTTGGGAAAGCTACTTATCCACCCTGTGCTTTGAAGTCCTCATCCAAGACATGGAACTATTTATGGCATGTAACTCACAGGACTAAATCAGGTAGTACATGTAGAAGTCTTAGAAAAATGCCTGGCACATCGAGAGAGAAGTCCAGCTATTAGTACACGTGAGTATGAAGTTCCAGGTTCAAGTCATTATCCCTCAAAATGTAAAAGCCAGGGTTTTTTGTTGTCTAATACGTGGTGCTGTCGATGAAAAGTCCTATCAGTCTAACTCTTATTCTTTTGAGGTAAGCTATTTTTTTGTTTTCTTGTCTTAAAACTTTCGGACGTTTTCTTTGTGAATGGGAGCGGAGTGGAGATATTTAGTCTTTCAACATGCTTGGCACCTGATGGACCTGTGATAGAAAGATCCGTGTCTTCTTTTCCGGAAAATGTTCTTCCATTATTCTGAAACTTTATTCTTGGATATTTTCCTCCCTACATTTTCTCTCTTTGTTTCTGTCCACTTGTGGAGCAAGAGATAACTATTAACAGAAGATATACTTAATAAATAAAAAGGGTGAGAGGAAACTTTTGGAGGTGAAGAATGTTTATGACATAGATTGTGGTGATGGTTTCAAGGATGTATACTTATCCTCAAACTCATTAAATCGTATACATTAAATATGTCTAGCTTTCTGTATGTCAATCATATCTCAATAAAGAAATATATATGTCACCCTTAGGTCTGTTCTAATACTTACTTAACAATTTCTTTCTGGTCAATTGAAATATTAACGAAAATTAAGAAATCATGTATATTGATTGAAGAAATCAAAGATCTGTTGAGCAAATACTATGATTCAGTTACTTTCCCAAGCTCTGGGGATACAGCTGCAATCAATCAGATGGATGATGACCTAGCGCTCATGAATCATCCTCCCGATGAAGTAACAGTGATCAGAAATAAACGCTGTGGAGACAAAAGGCAAAATTATGTTAGAGATTGACTCATTACTTTTTCTGTTTGGTATGTTGAATATTTCTTCACATTATTAGAAAGTTTTCCTAAATGTTGTCGTGCGTGATGCCTTATGACATTTCATCCTATTGACCTGTACTTTTCCACTGGGGTCTCTTTTGCCCTCAGGGGACATCTGGCAATATCTAAAGACATTTGTGATTGTCATGACTGGGAGGAGCTACTGTCATCTGGTGGGTAGAGGTCAGCGGGGCTGCTAAACATCCTGCCGTACACAGGTTAGCCCCCAACGACAAATAGCCACCTGGCCCAGCAGCACCAAAGTTGAGTAAGTTTTTAAAGCAATTTTGAACATTTTTGTTTCTCTTGAATTTGCCAGGGAGGAGTTTCTTCCCTGTTTCTCTGTTTTCTGCCACGGATTTGGGCATCAATTATCATAACACTCCTGGCTTCTCACTTCATCTCCTTATCACTTTCCCTCTGCCAGAAGGAACTTTCCTGATTGGTGAAATTGTGGGGAAACTGGACATGCAGAGCCCCGTCTCTGCCTGTCCTTGACCTGGTTATACAATTGAAAGGGTCCTTTCCATTGTGGAGGTGGATAAAGGCCCCGGCAGTTTTGGTGTTACAGTCACAAGCAAACAGACTACTGGGGCATGGCCAGATGCCATAAAGAAGTAAACGATGAAATTTTACAAAGCAAAGAATGGATAGAAATTAAGATTTCTGATACTGCTAGGAGAGGTGACTTTAACCTTTGCTTTACTAATCACATCAGTGTTTCCTTGGGTGTGTAACACCTATGGTCTAAGGCAGTTTTATTTTTTCCCCCATGTTTAGTTCGTTGCTTTTAATTTCTGCTGCATGGACAGGCAGCATTAAGCCGTAGGCCCATGATGCTTTCCTAACTAGTTTCCGTTCAGAGGCAGTTTGTACAGAGGCGCAGCTAGAGTAGGGAGCATTGGGAAAGACAAGAGATTCCCCGCCACCGGCATGTGTCCTGGGTTCTAAGAAAAGGCACAGGCGTCTGAGGGCCTCTGTTAGTGGCTGCACATTTCAGCCTGCCTCCTCAGCACCAGCCATTCTACCCTCAGCAAGCCGTGTGCTTTGTTCACGGGGACGTGAGGGTCTGTGCAGCTGCAGCATGGTCTTGCTTGAAGTTCTCCAGATCAGAAGGGAGTGAAACTGTATTTAAGATACCACAAGAAATACTGCCACATTGAACAAAACTGGCACATGCTGATAATCCTTTACCTTTGCACATTTGAGCGAACTGAGACAATACTCACTCTCAAAACTCTCATTTGCTTCTGGCTCCCAGCTTGTGGCTCAGAACGGTTAGATTTTTTTTAAAGAGATCTATTTTAATAACTTCTTGAAAATTTCATACTTGCATTTTCTTGAGTTTACTCACCAAATTGTGTCAAGAGTTATATAATTATATATGTGTGTGTGTGTGTGTGTGTGTGTGTATACATATATTTAATGAAATGGCCATGCTGCAATGGAAAGTAAAAGAGAGAAAATTCATGAGAGGTGTTAATAAAAAAAAATCCAAGTGTCAAAAATCCTTAACTTTGGCTCCTGGCATTTTAACTGATTTCTATGTTCCAGTCATTTGCTTATTTGTTTGTAGATTTGCTCCCCACCTTCTCACTTAGTCTTCCATTCACAACAGACCCCTGAGCTGTCCATCCGCATACCATGCTCCTCCAGTGTCTGGCTTCCATTAAAAGGCCTGGTGGGAGACGGGAGGGAGGGCAGAGGGGAAAGGTCAAGCTGTTCTTTCCTTTTCTCGCCACTCCTGGCGGTGTGTCTGGCAGTGCTTGTGTCTCCTTGATGGCTCCCGTCCCTTCTGGCAGCTGCTGTTATTGCTTGCGTTTGGCAGCCCATCATAGCTGCAGCTCCCACAGAATGTCCTCGGCAACTTTCTGCTGTTCTCAAGCTCTACTTTGCATCACATTCCTTTCTTTCAAAAATTCCAAAAGCTCTTCCAGCATCTCTGAACTTGTACCCTGTATTAAATTTCTTCTATTTACCTGGAGTAGATATTATTTTCAGGAAAAGAAAAAAATTATTTCTAACTGTAATAATTTAATAATTGTACATAAAATAATACACTAATAAAATAAATTTATAAAATATAACTATAAAACTAATTAAACTATTTTATTTCCAATAAAACTATGAAATTCAAATAAGAACTGAAGATCATTATATATTATTAAAAGAAGTTAAAAATAGATGATAGTCTTATTGCCAAGACAAAGGAATTTTTTAGTATGTACTGGTTTAAATTCAGACAAATGGATTAATAAAGACTGTCTCAGAAATAGATCTATTTTCCTATATAAAATTTATTATAATGGAAACCGAAGAAACAGGCTGTCTGATTAAAGAGGAGAAATGTGTATTTTCTTACTTCCAAATCATATAATGTAAAGAACCTAAGTCTTCTCACTCCACAGCCAAAGCTCTATACATACCAACTCCACAATAAAGGGAAACGCCCCCAAAATCCGCATTTCCTGTGCACTAGTGCAGATAGTCTTCTCTTAAATGCGGAAATACTTCTGCGCGTGCTGATAAGCTGTCATTATGAAGAGAGTAGCGAGAAGGGTTGAATGCAGTGCCTTTAATGTTGATGGCTTTCTTCTGTCAGTCCCACCACTAAGCAAGTGAAATAACACGCGATAACTCTTTCTTCTTGTAATCTTCCCTCTTTGCTTTTCAAACTATCCTAAAGACTTTTTAATAATAAAATCTCGACTCCTTTCCTGTGTCCTAAGTGCCCCCTGAATCTGGTGCCTCCCTGTATCTGCAGCCCTCTCTTCCTTTAACTCTCTCCCTCACTCCTCAGGCTTTATCTACTCTCACCTTCTTTCTGCTCCTTGAACAAACCAAGCTTAGTCCCACTTCAGGATCTGAACACATGTTGTGTCCTGTTCCTGTAACCCCTTTCCCTGACTTTTCAGATGGCTGGCCTATTCTCATGATTTACGACTCATTTCAAATGTTACCTCTTCAAAGGCTTTTCCTAGCCAAGTGATAATAATAAAAGAAAAGATCTACTCCCAAGTGTCACCCACCAGAGAAATCTGTTCTATTTCCTTCATGGTGCTTATCCTGTTATGAACTCTTCCTATTTATTTATAGTCCTACTTATTTCTTGGCTCCTCCAATAAAAATGTTAGTTCAAAGAAGGCAGGGTCTTGGGGTTCAGTTTGATTTTATATCCCCATAAAGAATTCACCAGGAATCTTGGTGAATATGTGAATGGTGACATATTTGATGCCTTCTCGGAAATAAAGTGGGAAGAAATCTTGAAGAATGCATGTAGCAATAGAAAAGAACTTGTCTGCCTGGTTCTGCCATTAACTACACACATGACTTTCCACAAGGTTATACCTCATGTGTCTCATTTGCAAAATGAGAATAATAATAGTACCTGATGCAAAAGTTGTTACGAGGGTTATATGAGCTACTATTTATAAAGCGTTTTGATGAGTGCGTAGGGTATAGTGTGTGCTAAATAGTATTTGTTAAATAATAGTCAACTCAAATTCTATTTCAAAATCTTCAAGTTACCTTCTCCGTATTCTGTCGTTCCTTGTTCACTGACCATACCTTCAATCACTAACAAGTATAAAATTGGATCAGATAATTTAATCAATCCCCGTCCTTTCATTTTCTCTGGTTTTGGTGGTATGTGTATTATTCACGCATGGGTGGGCTGTGCGTGCATATGGGGGATGGGAACATATTGATGTGTCCTGAATTCATGTCATAAAAATTAGGATCTAAATAATTTATATTAATTAATGGCAAAAACAACGTTTATTAGTTTTTAAAATACATTATCTTAATTGGAAGATGCATCTTTTTTATAAGTCCCTTTCATTTTATTTGGCCCTATCAAGAACATACCTGTTCAACACAGTTGTCATCATATTACAAGACCAGGAAAATATGTGTTCAAAACCAGATCAAACAGCTGACAAGATCTGGACAATTCTGATTGAGTCAAAATGATAACTTGAATCTCCTTAGTTCTATTGTCTCTGTTGCATTTAAAAGAGTGAGCCCAGGGCTGGCTCTGGGCAAAGACGTCCAGTTTAGATCCTCAGCCTGTCATTCAATGTCCTCTGGATCTTGTCCCTTCCTTTCTTTTCTGTTCTTACACTGAATACAATCATCAATCACCTTTTTTTAGTCTCATTGTCTTACAAGCAGTCCTTCAAAACTACATTCCTCTTTCTTGCTGCTGGCCCTTCACGCAAGCTGCTTGCTCTTCCTTGCCCCTGTATAAGCCTAAAGAAAAATCAGAGTTTTCAGAGCTAGCTCAAATTCAAAACTAAAATCCTAATGTTTGGGTTATAAAGCCTTCCTTTACTTCTATTCTCTCCTCTTACTTGCTTTTTCACATTCTATTTCCAGCACTGACACAATGGAGTAGGAAAATAAATATTTGAAAAACAGAATAATAAAACATTGATACAAATCTATGTGGGAGTCCCTAAAGGTGGTCACCAACAATTCCTTCCTTCCCTACACGTACTCAGAGGGCATGTCATCAAGTGTGGGGTCTATTCTGCCTTTTCTTGAATCCAGTCTGGCCTTGTGACATGTTTTGTCTAATAGGATTTGTAAAAGTAACCTGCTGGTCTAAAGCCAGCCTTTAAAGAACTTACAATATAATGTATGTAAAATACTTAGAAAAGGCCCCAAGGATGTAGGAAAGCTACATAAGTGTATGCAAATTATGATTATTCCCAAGAGATGTTAATTTCAAAAGAGGGATGAGAAAAATAAATTTGCTAGAAAATCATTACATTATGTTAAGCCCCAGATAAAAACATTCTTCTTAGATCTAAGTACTGTGCAAGAAATTTCACATTAATTATTCTGAAGAAATAACATATTTTATCTGTTTCTCCTTTAGCTTTCTATTAAGATTCAATTTATATTGAAATTCAGTACTGAAATTCAAAATTTAATTTATATTTAGCAATTGTAAATGTTTAGAATATTGAAAATTACTCATCTTTGCTCTATTTCTTCGCCTAACTTTTCTTCAAATATTAATTTACACTTTCAGTAGTCATAATATCTGAATTCTCCCTTTTAATTCATTTTTATTTTATGTTTATTTTAAATTGTTTCATTCATTAGTGAAATAGATTAAGTGCTACTATACTCAATATTTTGTATGAAGTGCTGGAGATTTAAAAAGTTAACAAAAAATATAAAACTAAAAATCAGGAAAAAACATTTCTGCATTAATGGAGATAATTTTTTAACCAAGGAGGCTAATTACAAAAATCACAAGTTCTTGTTATATTACAGTAATTAACAAGTGCAGTAGATTAATGCCTGGTGCTCTGGGGGTATTTAATTGGTTAAATAACCTACTTAGAAAAATCAAAGAAAAGATCCCTAAAGAAGTGACAACTGAGTTAAATTCTAAAGAAGGTGACAACAAAAGAAGGATGTGTGTGTGTGTCTATGTGCATATATGTCACTCAGAGGTGGAAGGTATGTGAGAGTCATGAGGCAGACAGGTAGGTAGAGGCAAAACCCAAAGACCTCTGTGTCCTGTGAAAGCGTTGTGGACTATGCACGGAGTGCAGGCAGATATAATCAAATGCAGCTTTGGAAGATCACAATGTGAAAAAAAAAAATGTAAGAAAGTGTAGATGCATCAGTAGAAAAATAACCGAATAAATTACCATCCAACTCACGCAATATTTTGTAGCCATTGAACATAATGAATTAGATATGTGGGGATTAATTTATAGTAATATCTACAAGTCATCCAGGGAGATACAAAAGTGCAGCAAATAATTAAAAATAAGTACTTATAATACGTGTGTGTGTGTGTGTGTGTGTAATAGACACACATATATGGAGAACCACATACAACGATGAGTTATGTCCTACTTTTTAACACAGGTTACGTGGGGTACAGTGTGATGAAGTGGGTGGTGATGGGATAAGAGCAGGAGTAAGAGAAGAAGCAAAGAATGTAAAGGAAAAGAAAGACCGTGAGATAAAACAAATACATGCACATCATAGTTATATATTCAAATAAAATTAAACATTTGTTTAAATATATAAATATCAAATTAAATAGAAATATGTTTAAATATTAAATATATGTTTAAAATAGGATTTATTCAAGAAAAAGAAAAAAATTACTGGCAACAGTGTAGAAAATGTATTGAGTAGGCTAGAGAGTAAAAAAGAGCGGCTAGTTAATAGACTATTGCAATGGTCCAGGCGAGAGGTGGCACATGCTTGGATTAATGTAGTGGAGTAAAAACCAGATAAAGTTTCAGCAGTTAAAACATCTAAGACTCAGTGATGTGTTAGATATTGGGGATGTCAAGACTGACTCCTGGTTTTTTAATTTGTGTATTGTCATTCATTGATCTAGGAAACAGTAAAAGAGAACTAGGTTATCAGGGTGGTTGTTCTCTTTAACATATATTTCATTTATGTGGCCTTTGAGACACTGGAAATATCAATTAGACAGTTATTTCACTGTGTGGTCACACTAAAAATGATTCCACCTTATATGCTTCAAATATACTTTATTTATTTTTACTCATTGAATGAGACGTTCATAATACAACTGATGCCAACGTCAATTTTTATGTGTTTAGGCTAATAAAGGGGGCATCTTGGTGACAAGTTCAAACAATTAAAAGGTTTTTTAAAATTGTCTGGTTATGCCCACACATACATAGTCAATTAATTTTCACCAAAGATACCAAGAATACACAATAGGGAAAAGATAGTCTCTTCAGTAAATGATGTTAGGAAAACTGGATAGCCACATGCAAAAGAATGAGACTGAACTTCTACTTTACACCTACACAAAAATTAACTCAAAATGAACTAAAGACTTGAACATAAAACCTGAAACCAAAAAACTCCTAGAAGAAAACGTATGATTTAAACTCTTTGACATTGGTCTTGTCAATGATTTTTTTTTAATTTGACACCAAAAGCAAAGACACCAAAAGGAAAAGTCAACAAGTGGGGCTACATCAAACTAAAAACCTTTTGCACTGCCAAGGAAATCATCAACAAAATGAAAAGGCAACCTATGGAACGGGAGAAAATATTTGCAAACCACATATCTGATAAGAGATAATGAACCAAAATACAAAAGGAACTCATACAGCTCATTAGCAAAGAAAACAAATAATCTAATTTAAAAAATAGGCAGAGGAACTGAATAGATATTTTTTCAAGAAAGACATACAAATGGGCATCAGGTTCATGAAAAGACGCTCAACAACACCAGTCATCAGGAATAGGCAAATCAGAACCACAATGAGATATCACCTCACACCTTTTGGCATGGCTAGTATCAAAAAGACAAAAGATGGAAAATACCGGCAAGGATGTGGGGAAAAAGGAATCCTTGTATACTATTGGTGGGAATGTAAAACTGGTGTGGCTGCTATGGGAAGCAGTATGAAGGTTCCTCAAGAAAATAAAAATAGAACTACCACAGTCTAGCAGTTCCACATTTGGGTATATATTCTAAGGAAACAAAATCACTGTCTCAAAGAGACTATCTGTACCTCCACATTCATTGTGGCATTGTTCATGACAGCCAAGATATGAAAACAACCTAAGTGTCCATCAATGGATGAATGGATAAAGAAAATGTGGTGTATATGTGTATACAATGGAATATTATTCAACCTTAAAATAGAAGGGAATTCTGCCCCTTGTGACAAAATGGATGAACTTAGAAGGCATTATGCTAAGTGAAATAAACCAGAGAAAGACAAAGACTCTATGCAAGTACTTATATATGGAATCTAAACAAACAAACAAAAAAGTTGAACTCATAGCAACAGAGAGTACAGTGGTGGTTGTCAGGGGCTCATGGGGTGGAGGGAGGAAATAAGGAGAGGTTGGTCAAAGGGTACCTACAATCTTTCAGTTAAAAGATGAATGAGTTCTGAGGATCTAAGATACAGCATGGTGACTATAGTTAATAATACTACAAATACTGTATTGTATAATTAAAATTTGCTAAGAGTGTAGCTCTTAAAGATTCTCACCAAAAAAAAAGGTAACTATGTGAGGTGATGGATGTGTTAATTAACTTGATTGTGAGAATCCTTGCACAACGGATACATATATCAAATCATCACATTGTATACTTTAAATATGCTTCAGTTGTGTTTGTCAATTATAGCTCAATAAAGCTAGAAAAATAAATAAATTGTCTGGGTATGGAACTGTCCAATTTATGTGTTTTGCAAATCATATACAAATATAAGGTAAGATTCAAGATGTTTGCATACCGTATGCAAATGAAGACTTTTGTTTCCTTAATATTGTAAATTTGTATAGATGTTCTATAACGTTTGTTTTTTCATTAAAAAATTGTTGCCGATTATGTCCCTAAAGGTTTCTGTCAAATGTGTTTTTACTAAAATATAGCTCTCTGTATATATGTGATTTATCTTTGAAATAAAATAGTATATACAGGCAGTGGTGTTACTGTTAACCAAATATTATTGATATTAATTTCTTAAATAGTCATATTCAATTCAATCTGACATTTCATTACATATTGTCTTGTCTTATGCACATTTTATTTAATGAATGTGAGACAACATTCCCAAAATGGCAGTTGGTGTCCAGTTTTTATGGTTATTCTTTCATTGGCTCCATTATATTGCTTCCATGGATCCTTACTGATAATTGTTTGCTCAAAGTATTCTAATAGCTTCAAAAAGGCATAAAAGTCTAAAGAAGATCTAGGTCCTCAATGTTAAAAAAGGAAAATGTAATCTTAAGTATTTCCATGTGCCAGAAAGAGTTAGATGGCTTTCTCTGTATTGACTAGTTAACGCTCACTATTATTTCTTATGAAGTCTGTTCTGAAAGCACACACAGTTTGACTTCCTCCAGAGCCCTTTTCTTTCAAATGTAGTATTTTCTGAGCAATTTTTGTATAAATCTAAAATGCTCTAGAAAACAAAATCTTAGAAAGAGAAAAATTATTACAGTATAATGTCGAAAGTGCTTCCTACCCTCTGCCCTTCCTCGTAGTCTCAGTGTGCTTGTCTGGTATGTTTGAACAGCCATAACAAAAATGCCATAGACTGGGTGACTTAGAAACAACAGAGGTGTATTTCTCACACTTTTTGAGGCCAGTAAGTCCGAGTTCAAGGAACCAGCAGATTTTTGAGGGCTACTTCCTGGCTCATCAATGGCTGTCTTCTCACTGTAACTCACCTGTTAGAGAGGTCTCTTTGATAAGGGCACTAATCCCATTCATGAGGGCTTTGTCCTCATGATCTAATCACCTCCCAAAGATCTCACCTCTAAATACTGTGATATTGGGGATTTGCTTTCAACATATGAATTTTGGTGGGTGGGGAGGGAGGGGGACACAAAAATTCACACCATAGCAGTATTAAAGGAAGATGAACTTGAAATTAAATAGCGAAACTCAAGCAACTGCCCAAAAGCTATTTTAATAGTGCCTCAGAGTGTCTACTACTGACCCGTTAGAAATAATTTCCAGCTCATACCCAATTTGTCGTTCCTGCTGCAAAAATTACCCAAGTATAAACCATACCACGCTCCCCTACCTGCACCTTCAATTCCTGCCACAGGGCAGAAGAAGTGGAAACTGGACAGGACAAAGGCACAGAGCATGAATTACTTTTTAAGAAAAGACATTAAGAATTTTTATTTTTATATTTTATTATATTTTATATTTAATTTTTAAGAAAACACATCAAAAAAACTGCAACACTTCATTGCGACACCACAATGTAAACGCCATTCTCAAGTAGCCATCCCCAGGCATTTTTCCTGAAATGTTGGATTAAAACAAAACCTCTTTAGAAATTGAGTTCACATACTTCCTATATTTGAAGACTACATATAGAGCACATGTAGTATCAAACTTAATTTTCTTAGCCATGGGTATCAAACACCCAGATGTGAAAGGTTAATAATCCACAGTATTAACTATGGAGCCAGAACAGTGTTAGATCCAAAGATGAAAATCATCAGAAAGTGATGGGAAACTCACTCCTCAGGTGCTATAACTACCATATTTACCAATTCCTACAGAGAAATAACTAAAAGAAAATTAGACCTGCACTGTTGAATTGGGCTTAAAGAAACTGTGTGAACTATGCATATGTACTACCTCACACTCAGAGCTAACTTCATTACAAGGAAATTTCACAAGCAACACTTTTTTACATATATATTTTAGGCTTTAGAGACGTTGTGGTAGGAGTTTGGTTGAATTTATGTTGCATATATCTCTCTGTGTAAAATATCACTTTTTTTCTTTTTAAATAAATGAGCTTGGATATAAACTTACAAAAATAAAGCTGTAAGGCAGAGATTCCTTCACTTAGCCTCTGGAAAAAAACCAAAGCACAGATTGGTTGTGCCCACGTTCCATAGTGAAAACGTGGTACCATTCGCTATCCACACTTAGATGTTGTAACTCACAGGACACACGCAACTTGTTTTGAAGACATTTTTGAAATCTCATTCACTAAACAAACTGGCAAGGTTTCTGAAACTGCGTGACTAGAGGAAGACTTTCTGGTGGATGTTTCATCTCTTCTTTGAATGTAATTTGTACTTGTTTTGTTCTCTTCTTCCTATGATCTTCTCTCCTAGTTTTAGGACCTTTCTTATTAATTGTAAGATGTTTTCAGTGTTTGCTTAAGTACTCGCTTCCACTGATGTCTTTTAAGAGCCCAGTCGATGTCTATGAGTGAACTTCTGTCTCTGCTATTAGCAATGATAATAGTTGACTATCTCATTTGGTTATTAATGAGGTTGAACGCATGTTATTGGGCCATTGGTCCCTCCTCCCCACTCTAGTTCTCAGATCAGGATCTTATTATTCATCCCTCTAGTGCGCCTAGTATTCCGTTGCCCCTCTCCTACAGGGGATGGATTCCACTCTTACTCTAATATTCTCTTTGTTTCCAAGGATAAGAGTGACTCCATCAGCTGCTGAGGACCACTGAGTAGCTGTTTTGGCTCATAGATCATTGACTTCATTGATTTTCAGCCCCATTTACTTCTCATCCTTGTCCTACTTGCTAGATTTCATTTTTCCTGCCCCCTATATTGTTGAGAAAAATCATTTTGCTTACTGCAGATTCCTAGATATAATGTCTGATTATCCAAATTACTCCCTATAATTCCTGTCCAGACTGATTTTCTATAAGAAAAGACTCAAGAGGAGTTGGCGTGGTCCTTGTGTGAGATAATCTTTGTGTCAGTTTTTTCACCTGCTCTGGATACAATGCATTGTGATATATCTTCATTTGTAGTAGATTTGGGGAATTAAATGAATCCCCTTTCTCCAACCGTATTCTCCCTCAATAACCTTGCTCTCTGCACATGTTATGAATTTTCAATATATTGCTTCAATATACAGGCTATTAACTATCATAATGTTAACAAAGAAAAGTTACGTTTTCTTTGCTGAGGTAATAAGACAGAGCAATAAAGGAGTCCCAGGGGTTTTCTTTCTACCAGCAAAGCGCTTTTAGAGCATCTAGCAATATTTATGCATTTTTCTAAACTAACACTCACTGAGCTATTCAATAGATTACTAAAGTAAAGCTCTGCAGAAACTTTTTGTATCAAGAGTTAATTTTAGCATGTATCTTATCTCCCCGCTCCAAGATAACCAAAGAGGAAAGTGAACCAACAATGCTGTTTCACTTATAGACCAGCATTTCGCTAATGTGGTCACTGCATCAGTAGCATATGCAACTTGTTAGAAATGCAAATTGTCAGACACACCTCCAAACTTGCTAAATGGAAAACTCTTCAGGCTAGAGCCAAGAAATTTGTGTTTTGACAATCTATGTTGGCTATGAAAACGTGACACTCCGATCTCATGCTGTAGGGAGCGAGATTTGTCCCAATTGGTCCCAACTTATGGTCCCAACCACAGGCCTTTTGGATCTGCCCCCATTTTTCACAGAGGCTGCTTCTGGCCTGGGACTGAGTAGAGTAGGTGTACCAGAGATGGTCTCCTGCAGGAGGCAGGGCTCCTCAACAGGCAACTTGGGCCCATTGCATCCGTTTTGCCAAAGGATTCTTAGAACTGTGCTGCAAACTGAGACTCTTTTTATTGAATACTCTTTCCTTTCCCCGCTTCCTTGCTGGGGTCACACTTACCTCTGGGTATGAACGCTTTCCCCACCTTCTCTGATTCCCTCATGTTCATCTTTACCAGGCATTTCCTCCAATTCCTCTCTTTGTACCTTTAATTCCGTTTTTAGCCTTGGCTTATCAGAGGATGCTGACTAACCTGAGTGGTGCCAGGAATGATTCAAGAAAACAGCGAATACAGATGGGTTTTGGAAGACCCTAAATTAACACTCAAGCTCCTCAGGTATCGTGATGCACCTTGAAATGGAGAACCAGTGCTGTAGACCTCTTCCATTTTCCTTATCATTGTCAATATTAAGTGATTCACAGGCATTGAATTGAGGAGATTACCAAGTGTTTTTTACTCAAGTGCATTGATCCTTAGAGGATGATTGAATTCAAGGGGAAATCAACAAAGGCAACATTTAACTCTATCTATTAAATTTTGACTCAAACTGAAGAGCAAAGAGAATTGAAACTTATCTAGCAACATGAAACATGTTGCTGGAGAATCTTGTACAAGCTAAAGAGAATAAATCAAGCTAGAAAAGAACTCCTTGAGAATAACTAAGTTCTATGTGATGATGAAAACAAAAGGTATTCTTGTTTCAGATATTTAAGTGGACGACATTAAACTATCCTTCTATATGATCCTCTAAAGCTTATTACCCTGAATTATTGTTTATCATATTACTCAGGCTATTGCACCTGAAATAAATACGGTGCAAGCCATGATTATGCAACATTCTAAATGGGGACAAGTTCTTTTGAAAAGCCCTCAAATACTCATTGACACCATGTGAAGACTTGGATTTTTACTTTTTTCACCCTATAAATTTTGCAAAAGATGATATTTAGAGATCCTACAGAATATATTCAGAGGGAAAATATCCCTGATTTTTAAAACAAGTATGCTGTGAGAGGGTGGAGGAAGATTCCTATGATCTTTTCTCATTTTCACAACTGCTGCCTGCTGATGTTACTTTGTAAAGAAAGAAATATTTTTTAAACCTAATTTCATATTGCTTTTCTAAAATTACTTAAAACTTTGCTTTCATTCCTTGTGGTCAAGGATGGCATGATGCACTGTTTGCTGGAAATCGTTTCACACTCTACAGTCATAAGAAACAGAAAAATGTCGACTCTGGTATTCAGGCACTTTCTGAATTAGACTTGATTTCCTCCTCTTGGTAAACTTTTACCCTTTTTGTTTGTCTTGCAGACTTACATTTGCATATTTTTCAATTAAAATGGATTCTTTATGCAAATATATCATTGAATAACACATTTAAGAAAAGGTGTTTGTTTAAAGCTAGGTTAACTACATTAAACATATTTGGTGAATTGTTCTATATTCCATTCTTTTTTGCTTTTTAAGTAGAATTTGACATAGAAATTCTATCCTATATCTCACTTCTGACTTCCCTAGACCAGGACTGTAACATCTTTTGTCTGGACTATTTAATTAGCAGTTCAGTTTCAAAAAGCAATAAAACCTAAAAATTAAGGGTTTAGGCTCTGTCGGTAGTGACGGTATCATGGGTGTTTGGTAAGTTCAAACTCTTCAGTGTACACATTGAATATGTGTAGTTCTTTGTATATCAATTATACCTCAATGAAGCTGTTAAAAAAAGAGTTCATGCTCTGATGTTAGATTTACATCTTGTCACTTAATTGTAAATGCTATTAGACTTTTTGAGACCAATTCTTCTCGTCCACATAACGGATGAGAAATATAATGTTAGTATATACACTGAAAATCCTCTCATTTTAATGCTATCACTGCGGAAAGTTTGTGAGTTAATAAAAAATCAGATAAGTACGAAATAACTTTCTGAAGGCATGTATATGCCTAAATTAAAGTAACTTAAGGCATAAACATATGTCCAAATGCCAATAAGTGGCATTTGCTTTGAATTTGGCTGTATCGAATAATGTTCTGAGGTTACCTTAAAATAAGCCACACACATAATATATTCTCTGAGGGAAATACAGTCTCTGTGAAGAAATATGAGCGAGAAATTTTTCCAGATTATTAAGACTTTCTCCCAGTCTTTTGTACTTGCCTTTGCTATGCTTACTTAACAAATTTTTAAGCATCTCTGATATACTGAGTCTATTTCAAGATTTCCAGAGAACTTTCAGTTTTCAAAAAAAAACCCCAGTTTTTTGTACTTTATTTTTTCCTTTGGTCTTATTCTGTAATTGTAAATTCCAGAAAATGTGTAAATCTTAAATGTGCAGTCTGATACGTATTTTACATAAGCATATGCCTCCGTAACCCTTAGCTCAAGACACAGAACATTTCCTTCACTCCTGAAGTTTCCCTATGTCCTTACCCCTTCTGTTTAATATCTGCGCCGTCCAAAGTTATCACTGTCCTGACTTCTATCTTCATAGCTAAGTGTTGCCAGTAACTTCACATAAATGGAAGCATAGAGTAAATACTCAGATGTCTAGCTTGTTTTCTCACCGAAGATATGGATAAATCACCAAATATCTACTTTCTTGCACTTACGTTTTGTAACTTTTCTTACTATTTAAGTTGTGTATTTACAATGACAGTGAAAATTATCAAAAATATGTCTTTCACCACATGCAAATAAGGTTTGATAGACATACTTGATTTAAATGATACAGATACAGTAATGAGATTTGGAACTTTAGAGTTGATGACATTCAGATGAGATTTTGAAATTAGAGTTAATGCTGGAATGAACTAAGATTTCTGGGGGCGGTGGGAGGGAGACAATGCCTTCTGCATGTGGAGTAGATGGGAATCTTAGAGGACAGAGAGTGGACAGTTGTGAGCTGAATAGTACCTTCCCAAACTTTTGTTCACCTAGAACCCCAGAATATAACCTAATTTGGAAATAGGGTCTTTGCAGATATAATCAAGTTAAGATGAAATCATACTAGATTAGCGTGGGTCCGAAATCCAACATGACTACTGTTCTTATAAGAAGAGAAAAGACACATAGACACAGGGGCTAAGGCCATGTGAAGACCTAGGCAGGGATGGGAGTAATGCCAAAGAACGCCAAGGCTTGCTGTGGGCTGGCAGAAGGTAGGAAGGAGAGGGAAGGATTCTTCGCCAGAGCCTTCCTAAGAGCATGGTCCCATGGACACCTTGACTGCAGATATCCAACCTCCAACACTGCAAGAAAATAAATTTCTTTTGTATTTAGCCAGCAAATTTGTGGTAATTTTCTGTGACAGCCCTGGAAACTAAACCAGAAGCTTTTATTTTTGTTTTTACTTTTTGTTGGCTTTACTACTCTTGATGCTTTATGCCCCAATGCAATTTAAACACTCTGAACAAGCTGTCTTTCGAAAACACCTGTTTATAGGATAGCTTTTTCTAGCTTAAAAACATGCCATTTCCCACAGGTTTTCAGCCCAGGTTCATTATTTTGGAATAAAGATTTTTAAAATCAGGAATCAACCTACCACTTTATCCTCATTCCCACTCACTTACTTCCTTCTCTCCTCATAAAGCCTTCCTTTCCCTCACCCAAGACTGCCTCTCCCCCCTCTGCCTGTGAACACGTTGTTTATCTGCCTGATGCCTGTCCCACGTGGGTACACCAAGGCCCAACCTCAAAGCATCTACTCCTCGATAGGTTCCCTATCTCTTCCCAGCAATTGGCTTTAATCTCCTTGATGTTTCTGTCGTGATTTAAAATATTATTTCAGCAGCTATCATATTATATTTTAATTATTCATTAAAATAATTTTAAAAAGCAGGTTCCTTCATCCTTCTTCCCTGCCAGATCCAGGAACCTGCTGAGGGTAAGGCCACCTGGCGGGCTTCGTGGTGTAACTCAAGACACACTCTCTCTCTTTTAAATCATAATGAGGCTTAACTTTCTAGTTATCCTGCTAGGAGAGAAAGTTCTGGATGCATTTTACACAGCTTCTCTTATGTAGGCTCACTGGGACGACCACCTCCCCTCCTTCTTTTGAGCTCTGCACCTGGAAGTTTGTCCTGCTTCCCTCTCTCCTTCGTCTCTACCCAAGAGCAGGATGCATTGTCCCCCTCACCTCCCATTCCCTCAGCTTTCTACATAAGTATCACTCAGCCCCCCCAAACTCTTCCTCAACAGCATAAACATCACAGAAATACTTTCACAGCATCAGTTATGCTACGAATCTCATTCTCAAGAAGACCTGTCTCCCAAAGTCCGCCGGCATGACCCCACCTGGATGGTGGCTCAAGATTTTGGCTGCAGAGCTGTTGAATTTGGATTTTCCTTCCTGCATGATCCTAAGATTTTCCCTTCAGCTCTCCCTATTTTGAATTCTCTATCTCCTGGGCATTTAAATTCTTAGTGATACTCTCTCGAGGAACTCCTAAGTGCCAGGTGGTGGGCTAAGAACTTAATATGCATTTAATCATTTGATCTACATGGTGCAGTCTTACACAGTAAATTGTACTGTTATCGATATTTTACAGATGAAGAAAACAAGGCTCAGAGAGCCTTAATTCTTTGCCCAAGGCCACAGAGCTAGAAAGGTTGGACTTAAACTGAGATCAATTTGAGTACAATTTAGTGTTCTTAATCAGTGTACCATAATGGTATCAACAGCAAGAGAAACTCTCCAGAGAGATTCTTGTTTGTTTTCGGTTTTTTTAAAGTCATATAGTAATGCCAACTTAGTTGATATGGGATCGGTAAGCCAAGGAGTTGAAAGAAAGATTTCTTGGACTCCTAAGCTCTTTTATTCAGAGATTAGCATGGGGTAGCATGGGAAGAGGACCCATGGGCAGTGAAGAGCTGCAGCATGGGGACAGGACCATGGGCAGTGAAGAGCTGCAATGGGTTGAGGGTAGGGTTAAATTTAGAAGGTATAGATATGTGAGTTAACTCTTTACAAGACAAAGGAAAAATCATGTAAAAAAGCCATTAAAATGGTATCAGTGCAGGTGGGGTCTAGTTATCGGGTGATTGTATAACTTTGGATAGGAATCAGGTCAGATCAGGTCAGGACCACCTATGCTTCCTAAAGGATGCTATAGATCTGCATGTAGGGCAGGGCGCCTTGGGCTTTTCTCCCTGGGGCAGCCTTGATCCGCATCATTAGTGATCCATGCCAAAAGGTAGATCAGGTACAAAGAAGTCTTGGCTTGGATTTAAAGATAACAAGGAATCTAGGTCCAGTTCTTCAGTAGGAAAACTGTTACAAGATACCTATAAGAATATGAATGAATGAGCAGAATGCAATATATTATTTCAGTTTTGATAGCAAAAATGAATAGAAGGAATTTTATAGGGTTTGGTAAAAAGGTTTTAAATTTCTATTTTCATGTGAAAGAGAGAATATTAGCATTTAAATCATTACATTGAAAATTCCATTTCTATAACATTAAATTGTTTGAAGCTTTGAGTAATGAGTAAAAGGTATTTAACAGTGAATTCATTGTTAATGTTAAGTCTGAAGCATTGTGCTCACATGAAACAGTGTTAATTAAATATTATCACCAATATAAAATCTACTTTAGTTTTAAATTAAGGACTAAAATGTGTTTAGACTGAGAGGTAGATATAAAAAATAATGCATATGAAATACGTGGTTTCCTAAATAATGCTTGGTCAGGTAAATGACAGGTTTATTGGATAATTCAGGGAAGAGAAAATGTTAACCTATATAAAATTACCACATCCAATATAAAACATGTTTTTTTTTTTTTATTTTTCCCCTTTCCTTTCTTATTCATGTAGAATGGGAAAATATAGAAGACCACATATACTGTTATCTCAGTAATTCAGCTGAACCTTAACCTATATTTTTAATTCTGAAACTTTGTTTTCATAATAACATGCAAAATGATATAAAAATAATCTGGATATTTTTTAATATACGCAAAAATAGGAAATGTGAGCATTATGTTTGCATTTATGATCACATTGATACCAAGATATAGCATAACTGGTAATGATTTTACAGCAGTTGAAATAGATAGCACAATAGTATATGCATTGCCAATTTAAAAATAAAAAGAAAATATTTTGTTCTGTAGGACTTAAACCAATTACAGGCTTTGAGATCTTGAGCAAGTGTTATATAATTTCTACATATTTCCGTTCCCTCCAAAGTAAGAATAATAATAGGATCTACCACATGAATTTGTAAAGCAAATGAAGTGAGTTAATAAAAGTAAGCTATGTAAAAAAGATGGAGATATCATCTTTGTATTTACCAACTTGCTTCATTCTATCAATTGTAGCAGTAGTGATAACAATAAAGGGCTTCTTTATTATTGGTTTACAATGAAGAGTTCCATATGCCTCAAGGCTAAACTTATTTTCATAAGAAAAGACAGTGTTAGAGTGTTACCAAGACTCACCTTTTTCAAACAAGCATTCAAGGGCTGCTCTCTTGGAGATTTTTCTGTATGAGATAGCACTTCCTAAATCATAATTGTTAGAAATAGCATTCTCTCCATTGCTATGTTGAAGTCATAATGGAAAAATATATTATCTGTATAACAAGACCAGAGACTGTACTTTTTATCTGTTAAATCAAGGCAAGATTATTTAGCACACTAAATTAACAGAATGAAATTTATTGACTGATAGTTTTGCTCATATTACTAAATGATTTAGGAAATTATGAGGAATAGGTTGAATTATCTACCTCTAAAAAGATGTCCAAGTCTTAACTCTCAATGTCTGTGAATATGACCTTATTTGGAAATGGGGTCTTTGCAGATGTATTTAAGGATCCCGAGATGGGATCATCATGTATTTATGATGGGCTCTAAATCCCATGACTGGGATCCTAATAAAAGAAGAGGGATATTTGAAACACAGACACAAAATGGGAAGCCATGTGAAGATGGAGGGGGAAACTGTAGTGATGCATCTACAAGCTAAGGTTGGAAGGAGCCACCAACAATTAGGAGAGAGCCAGGGAATGTATTTTCCCTCAGAGCCCTCAAGAGGAATCAACACTGCTCACACCTTCCTTTCAGACTTTTGGCTTTCAGCACTGTGAGAGAATACATTTCTGTTGTTTTAAGCCACCAGCTTTGTGGTAGTGATACTGTATTGGATGAAACAAGGGTCCCAGGTGAGACCCAGCCCTTAGTGTGGGTTCTTGACCTTTGCAGGAAAGAATTCAAGAGAGGGTCAGGAGCTATTATGCAAGTTTATTGAGAGACAAAAGCCAGGTTGATTTAGGAAGGAAAGCTGATTCAGTTGACCTGGTGGAAACTGACTGACCAGCCCTGCATGGGGTTCTGGGGTGCTGTTTTATAGTGGTTGAAGCAGGCAAATGGGGATTGGTCAGTCTGAAGTGAGGAGTCAAGTTGACAGCTTGGGATTGGTCAGTTTCCAGGCCAAGCAGCCATCTCCTGAAGGCCAGGCACCAAGCTTGTGATCACACTCGTGATTGGCTATGGAAAGGGAGGGGGGTGTTTAGGCAAAGGGAGGGAATGTTTGGGAGAGGAGGAAGATGTTTGAGGAGCATGGAGTTCCTGGAACGTGTGAGTCGTATGCCAATGGTTAATCCCACATACTGGGTGAGAGCTGCATCCTGCTGCTGCTCAAGAGACAGTTTTGGGGGAGAGACATAAGTAACATGACAGAGTGAGCTGTTCCTTTTGTCTCTCCCCCTTTTGAACCACACCTGAATGGACATTCATTGATGAATGCAGGAAGCCAACACAGCACAACAGGACATCTGAGAGACATAGGGAGCTGAGGGTAGATTCTGAGGGTATATTGACTGACCCTCCAGGAATTGGTGGAGATAGGTGAGAACTCCCTGCCTTCCCCCAGCAGCCCTGTGCCTGTGCATGAACACTTTCCAGCCTGGTGTGAATGCCCCAAAAGTGGGAACATGCCCTAAGGTGAATGTAGGAAGTGGGGGTATCCCACCATACTCCCGAGGCCCTAAAGAGTGGCCCTGGCCCAATGCCCATGAAGAAGCCCACCCCTCCCATTAACAAACACAGTGGCTGGCAAGACTGCAAGCAGAGACAGCGGCAGATCTACACACCAGGGCAAGCACGCTCCAGGCCTGTGCAAGAGCCCATAGTACCACTGAACCCCAAAAGTGGGAATGTACCCAGTGGCGACTGTAGGAAGGAGCAGAATCAGCCCTTAACCCAATTGTGAGCACTTTCCCTGCAGTAGGGGAGCCCATCAAGCCCCTGTAACCACAAGGAGCAGCTCTGGCTCAGTCCCTGTGAGGAAGTCCCCTCCACCAAGCACAGTTCACACAAGCACTTGAACACTCTCCAGGCTGGCACAAGTACCCATAGTACACCCACAACTTCCAGCAGATGAGGTGAGACCAGAAACTCTTCTCCTGCTTGCCCCTAGTGATAGCAGGTGTAATCTGTGACCTGATACTACCGCAAATGCCCTGACAAAAGGGTAGTTCATCAAACACCATGAGAAACTGTAGCAACAATTCAGGCCAGAATGAAAATGAGAATTCTCCAGAAACCAACCCTGAAGGCACAGAAATTTACAATCTAAATGACAGAGAATTCAAAACAGCTATCAGAAAGAAACTCAACGAGTTATAAAAGAACACAGAAACACAGTTCAATGAGCTCAGGAATAAAATGAATCTATTCACCAAAGAGATTGAAACTATAAAAAACGTCAAACAGAAAACCTGGATATGAAAAGCAATTAATGAAATAAAAAATAATCTAGAATCCTTAAGATATAGTGCTGATTTTATTGAGGAAAGAATTAGCGATTTACAGGATAAAACTATAAAAATGCTACAGGTGGAGGAGACAGAACTAAGATTTAAAAAAAAGGAAGAATTCTTCAAGAAATATCCAACTCAGTTAGGAAAAGCAATATAAAGATTATAGGTATTCAAGAGGGAGAAGAGTGGGAGAAAGGAGCAGAGAGATTATTCAAAGAAATAATAGCTGAGAACTTCCCAAAGCTGGGGAAACAGCTAGATTTACAACTCCATGAAGCTAATAGAATTCCTAATTACATCAATGCTAAAAGACCTTCTCCAAGGCATATAATAGTAAAACTGGCAGAAGTCAACAACAAAGAAAAAATATTAAGGGCAGCAAGGCAGAAGAAAATAACCAACAAAGGAACACTTACCAGGCTTTCAGCAGATTTCTTGGCAGAAACCCTATGGCCTAGGAGAGCATGGAATGATATATTCAAAATACTGAAGGACAAAACTTCCTGACAAGGATACTCTATCCACTGAAACTTTCCTTAAGACACAATGGAGAAATAAAAGCCTTCTAAGATAAATGAAAGCTGAGGCAGTTCATTGCCACTAGACCTACCCTATAAGAAATAATTACAGATGCCCTCATAACTGAAACAAAAAGGCAAAGGTCTAAAAAGCTTTGACAAGGAGATAAATAACATACAAAATCAGAAAACTGCAGCTCTCTGTCAGAACAAGGAGGCAAATACTCAATTATAACTTAAAAGATAAAGGGAAAGAAAGCACGAAAACTAACTATAGACACTTCAACTTAGTCACAAATTCACAACATTCAAAACAGAATTATTTGTAACAACAATGACTCAGAAGTGGAAGAGGAAAGGGATGGAGCCTGCTTAGGTTAATGCTATGAGAAAATGGACTATTTCATCTATGAGATCTTTTATACATCCCACATGGTTACCACTAAACAAAAAATCAAAGCAGAGCCACAATTCACAAAAAGAGAGAAAATTGAGAAAACTTCCTCAGAAAACTACCAAAATGAAATGGCAATCAGAAATTCAAGGAGAAAAAATGGAACCAGAAAACAACCAGAAAACAAGAGACAAAATGGCAGCATTAAGCCCTCATATATCAATAATCATTCTAAATGTATATGGGTTGAATTCTCCAATCATAAGACACAGAGTAGCTGAATGGATTTAAAAAAAAAAAGACCCAACAATATGCTGCCTCCAGGAAACACATCTCAGCTCTAAAGACAAACGTAGGCTCAGAATGAAGGGATTGAAGATCATACTCCAAGCTAATAGCAAACAAAAGAAAGCAGGTATTGCCATATTTATAACAGACCAAGCAGATTCAAGTTAAAACAGACAGTGAGAGACAAAGAGGGGCAGTATATAATGATCAAAGGGACATTCCTCTAAGACGACATAACACATTAAGATATATGCACCTAACACAGGGGCACAGAAGTACATAGAGCAACTCCTAGTAGGGGACCAGAACAACCCACTTATGTCAATGGATAGATCTTCCAGACAAGAAGTCAAAGGAAATAGTAGACTTAAATGAAACACTTGGTCAGATGGACTTAATAGAGATATAGAATATTCCATCCCAAAACAGCAGAATACACATTCTTCTCAAGTGCACACAGATCATTCTCAAAGATAGACCATATTTTTCGAAAACAAAGCAACCAGCAATAAATTTAAGAAGATTGAAATCATCTCAAGCATCTTTTCCAACCACAATGCTATGAAAGTAGAAATCAACTGCAAGAAAAAACTGGTAAAGTTAGAAATCTGTGGGACTAAACAATAGGCTACTGAACAACCATTGGATCAACTAAGAAATCAAAGAATAAATTTAAAACTACCTAGAGACAAACAAAAATGAAAATACTACCTACCAACTCTTATGGGATGCAGCAAAAGTGGTCATAAGAGGGAAATTCATAATAATACAGGCCCACCTCAACAAACAGGAAAAATCTCAATGAATAATCTAAAACTGCACCTAACAGAAGTAGGAAAAGAAGAACAAACAAAGTCCAAAGTCAGCAGAAGGAGGGAAGAAATAAAAATCAGAACAGAAATAAATGAAATAGAGACTAAAAAAATAGTAGAAATGATTAATGAAACTAAGAGCTGATTCTTTGAGGAGATACACAAAATTGACAAACCCTTAGCCAGACTCCCCAAGAAAAAATGCAGAAGGATCAAAGAAATAAAATTAGAAATGAAAGAGGAGAAATTACAACAGATACTGCAGAAATACAAAGGAGTGTAAGAAAATACTATGAAAAACTATATGCCCACACATTGGATAATCTAGAAGAAATGGCTAAATCCTTAGATTCTTACCACCTCCAAAAACTGAATCAAGGAGAAATAGAGAATCTGAACAGACCAATAACAAGGTAAGAGATTGAAACAGTAATAAAAAATCTCGTGAAAAACAGAAGTCCAGGACCAGATGGCTTCCCTGGAGAATTCTACCAAACATTCAAAGAAGATTTAATAGTTATACTTCTCAAACTATTCCAAAAAATTGAAGAAGATGGAACACTTCCAAACTCATTCTATAAGGTTAACATTAACTTGATACCAAATCCAGACAAGGACAACACAAAGAAGAAAAATTACAAGCTCAAATCGCTGATGAACGTAGATGCAAAAATCCTCAACAAAATATTGGCAAACTGAATACAGCTATATGTTAAAAGGATCATACACCATGATCAAGTAGGATTTGTTCCAGGGACCCAGGGATGGTTCAACATCCACAAATCAACCAATGTGATACACCACATTAACAAAATGAGGAATCACCTGATCATCTCAATAGATGCAGAGAAAATATTTGACAAGATCCAACATCCTTTTATGATAAAGCATCTCAATAAAACGGGTATAGAAGTAAAGTATTTCAACATAATAAAGGCCATATATGACAAACCCACAACCAACATCATACTTAATGCTGAAAAACTGAAAGGCATCTCTTTGAGAACAGGAACAAGACAAGGGTGCCCACTCTCACCACTCCCATTCAATATAGTACTGGAGGTTTTGACCAGAGCAATTAGTCAAGAAAGAGAAATAAAAGGAATCCACATTGGAAAAGAAGTAAAACTCTTGCTGTTTGCAGATGACACGATTCTATATATAGAAAAAACTAAAGAATCCATCGGAAAACTATTAGAAATAATCAACAACTACAGTAAAGTTGCAGGGTACAAAGTCAACTTAGAAAAATTAGTTGCATTTCTATACACTAACAATGAACTAGCAGAAAGAGAAATCAAGAATACAATCTCATTTATAATTGCAACAAAAAGAATAAAATGTCTAGGAATAAACTTAACCAAAAAGGTGAAAGACCTACACCCTGAAAACTATAAGACATTATTGAAAGAAATCGAAGAAAACATGAAGAAATGGAAAGATATTCTATGCTCATGGGTCAGAAGATTCAACATACTTAAAATATCCATACTACCTAAAGCAATCTACGGATTCAGTGCAACCCCAATTAGAATCCCAATGACATTCTTCACAGAAATAGAAGAATCCTAAAATTTATATGGAACAACAAAAGACCCCACAATGCCAAAGCAGTCCTGAGAAAAAAGAACAAAGCTGGAGTCTTCACAATCTCTGACTTCAAAATATGCTACAAAGCTGTAGTAACCAAAACAGCTTGGTACTGGCACAAAAATAGACACATAGATCAATGGGACAGAATTGAAAGCCCATAAATCAAACCACACATCTATGGACAGTTGATCTTCAACACAGGAACCAAGAACATGGAAAGGAGAAAGGAAAATCTCCTCAACAAATGGTCTTGGGAAAACTGGACAGCCACATGCAAAAGAATGAAAGACCATTATCTTGCACCATACACAAAAATTAACTCAAAAGGGCTTGAAGACTTGAATGTAAGACCTGAAACCATAAAACTCCTAGAAAAAAATATAGGTAGTACATTATTTGACATTGATCTTAGCAGCATCTTTTCAAATACCATGTCTATTGGGCAAGGGAAACAAAAGAAAAATAAACAAATGGGACTACATCAGACTAAAAATCTTCTGCAAAGCAAAGGAAACATGAAAAAAAATGAAAAGACAGCCCAACAACTGGGAGAAAATATTTGCAAATCATTTATCTGACAAGGGCTTGATCTCCAAAATATATAAAGAACTCATACAGCTCAACAACAAAAAAACAAACAACCTGATCAAAAAATGGGCAGAGGATATGAACAGACATTTTTCCAAAGAAGATATATAGAGGGCCAACAGACACATGAAATGATGTTTAACATCACTAATTATTAGGGCAATGCAAAGCAAACTACAATGAGCTATCACCTTACACCTGTCAGAATGGCTGTAATTACCAAGACAAAAAAAACAAATTTTGGAAAGGGCATGGAGAAAAGGAAATCCTCATGCACTGCTGGTGGAAATGTAAACTGGTGCTATCACTATGGAAAACAATATGGAGATTTCTAAAAAATTAAAAATAATAATACCATATGATCCAGCTAAGCCACTACCGGGTATTTAGTCAAAGAACTTGAAATCAATGATCCACAGAGATTTATGCACCACTATGTTCATTGCAGCATTATTCACAATAGCCAAGATGTGGATACAGCCCAAGTTCCCTTCTATGGATGAATGGATGAAGAAGATGTAGTATATATATATAATGGAATACGACTCAGCTATAAAAAAAGACAAAATCCTCCCATTTGCAACAACATGGATGGACCTTGAGGGTATGATGTTAAGCAAAGTAAGCCAGGCAGAGAAAGACAAATACTGCACGATTTCACTCAATGTAGAAGATAACAAATACATGGATAAAGATAACAGATTAGTGGTTACCAGAGGGGAAAGAGGAGGGGGAGGGAGAAAGGGAGAAAGGGGCACATATGTACGGTGAAGGACAAAAATTACACTATTGGTGGTGAGGACTATGAAGTCTTCAGAAATTGATAAACAATAATAGACACCCAAAGTTACACAATGTTTTGAACCATTATGATCTCTATAAAATTACTTGGGGAAAATAAAGAGACAATTTTTGGTTCTGCCTTTTCCCTATCTCAGTAGTTTGTTACGGCAGTTCTGGGAAACTAATATGCATATCTAATATACTTTTGATATTCACTTAGCTTTGTGATTATCATAGTTCAAATCAACACTGTGAATTTTTTCTTTTTACTTTAAATGTCACCTTTTAGTTTGAGAACTACTGGTATAAGCAGCACATCCTACTAGAGACTGTGACATGTGGCATTACAGTGCCTAGAAGATTGGAAGATGGCTGGAAAGATCCTGGAGAAAATCTCTTCCAAATTTCTCGTTTTATAGATGATTTTGCATTTAGACTTGCACTACGATTGGTTCTAACCTTCCTTTCCCGTAATCTACCGTGTCTCCTGGTTAGTAGCTCCAAGGAGAAATTTTACAACTTATGAAGTAAAGGGATCAAGTGGCTGTGTAATCCACAAAATAAACAGTTTCTCCCTAGACAGATAAGTATTAGTTAAAATCATACTTTAGTGATTACAGAAACCATTGTCTCAAAGCTACACTGTAAAGGGAACAAACAGAAACAATACTTTTCTTGTCACTTCAGAGGTAGCCAAGATGCAGTATAAAAAGATCACAGGTTCTTGCTTTTAGCCCAATGATACTTACGAGTTTTGTAGTGATAAAGTTTTCTCTTTCAAGGTCTTTGTGCACATATGCTCTGCAAGAAAAAGGTACAAAGAGAGGTATTTTACAGGAATTTTGCCTTTTAATATCTGAATACTCATTTACTCCATGGGGGGCTCCACTAATGTGCTCATTTTCTGCCTTCATTTTCGGTCTGAGTAATTGATCTGCAGGCCGCTTGCTCTTGGATCTGATGTGTTCAGACAGCTTCAGCGTGATGGGAGTTGCTAGGCAACCACATCTGTAACAGCAAGGTTGCTGGGCCTTCTACCTCTGAGAGATTTATTTGGGGAGAATCTGAGGCAAAACTTACTTCTAACTCTTGTATCCTTAAGCCTCCAAATACAGATTTAGAATGAATACTTAAGGTACTTAAAAAGGAACACCATGAAATAGAAAGAAATCAGTATATCAATGTTTTATTTTCAGGCTTTGGGTGATATCTTAAAAATTTCCTTTGATATATTTTAAATATCAGATCAACATTTTATTAAGATCTTAAAATATGAACTGAGAGAATAATGCATTTATTTCTTCTACTTTAGGTTTTTCTGGCTGATCTTCCTATTTCTTTAAACTACTAATTCATAGTAATTTACCTAAGTATTATTACATTTAAATAACATTGTGGTTATGATTATTTTCTTTGAAACAGTCATTCTTATAAGATTTTCAGTCTTGGAGAAATGACACCAACGAATATTGAGAACTATTAGAGAGCTGTTGTAATATTAGATGATTCAATTTTATGGCTATGTCTATTAGATAAGCATTGATTACGATCCAGTTACAGGGAGGAGAGGAAGGCAGAAATATTGCCATTGGATTTGCTTCATCAAGGTAGTAAATTTTTATACTTGATTAGAAGCCAAATCTCTCCTTGAAGACACTTAAATAGGAGATCATTTCTCTGGAGGAGACAAGGGGGCAATTTCCCGCCATTGTGCATCCCAACTCCTCTGACATCACCCCAGCAAAAGAGGGGAGAGTTGATTGGCTCTGAAATAAAAAGCAGTTTGTTAAATGTGATCTGCTCCGTTGAAGCAACTCTGTTTATTAGTTTGTTGTAACCCAGAACCCTAGGAACTAGTGAATGTTCATGACAGTAGTAGTAAAAGACCAGAAATGGTATAAATGTTATTTTTCCAGATCTTTTCCCAGAAGAATTTAGGTAGACAACACACACATACAATTTTGTCCATTTACACAACATGTACATTTTTTATTGTCCTTACACTCATTTTCATCCTTAGTTAAACACACTTTGGTATCATTTTTTTTTTGAGTAGGTATTTGTGAGTAGTCCCCAAGTCTAGGCCATTTGTTTATAATGGAAAAGTACTATGGTGACTTAGGAGGAAAATTTTGCATGAGGAAAACACAGAGCTAATTAGATAACTAGGAAAAGAATATCTAAATTGCCTTTTTTAACCTAAATTTTTTGGCATTTGGTAGAAGAGATCTAATCAGTGAATGTGCTTGTATAACCAAGGCAGATGGGATGAATGTGGAATGACCCACTCAGGCAGCACCAGCCTTTCTACCCAACCTGATGATTCATCACCTTCTGAAGTAAACCCTCTGAAAGGGGCAGGGATAACTCTGGGAATCAAGATTCCTTTAAGTGTACTAAGTTAGACCATACCTGATACTACTCTGGAGCATGTTTTCCCATATAAGAACTATTTTATTTTTATTCACAGTAAACAGGCAGCTTACTTGGTTCGATCTGTTATTTCAACGAGCTCTTTGAATGTAAGACTGACGTGAATTCAAATTAATAGAGCAGGATTTTCTATTGAGACTGCTGTGAAGCATACATACAAATACATTCATATACACATGAAAAAAATATATCAGTTAGAAAAATACATAATAGCCCTCTGTTGTTGACAATACTTGTTACGAGGGAAGAAATTATCCTAAGAGCTGGAAATTTTTTCCCCTAAGCATGAAGAGAGGTGCGGAACACACAGTGAGAAAGGAGGTACTATACAACAAAGCATAGAAGAAATTTTGTTAGAAAATTATCGTTCTACACTGTTCTCTTACTGTTTGGTTCATGTATGTCTTAATTGGAGTCCCCAGAAAAAGACCCCCTTTCTGTGCAATATGAATAATCCAAACAAATGCTAGCCCTTCACAGGACTTTCTTTGATGACAAGATTGTTCCCTAGATTTGTTGAAGTCTCTAGGTTTTAAATTGCAAGAAAGATGATGCAACATTTTATAGTTTAATAGCTTAGATTTGGTTTCATAATAAGCATCTTATAGGCTTTTAGTGATATAATTTGAAAAGAACAGAGGTCATTTCTGCATGGGAAGCTGTGCTCATAGAGCCTGGTCACCTTTGATGGAAGCGGGTTCTGAAGGCTATTCCAGCAGTGCATGTGGGAGGAGATCTTGCAGCAGGGTCGGAGGAATAGGTATAGAGAGACGTGCATATATTTGTGAAATACCGAGGTGGAGAAAACCATCAAGAATTGATGGTACATTGGATGGGCGAACAAGGGAAAGGGAGTTAGTAAGGATGCCTCTTAGGCCTCTGGGTTATGTATCTTTGACATTAAACAAGGAATTTCTTGTGAACCCGTGCATCTAATATTAGTCCTGCCTTCTTGTGTTTCCTGGTTTTCCCGCGTTTTCCCCTTCTTGTTTTATTTCCTACTATTTCTAGCTTAATTGTAATTGTTCCCTTGTTTTCAAATTTCTCATTCTATTCCTCTCTTCATGTTATGGATGCTTAACTTTCTGTATTTAACAAACACAATTTAAAAGATCTTTCTTTTATTACTACAATTCCCGAAAAAGAGAAACCTTTTAGCAAAATTTTACCTACTCATCTCCCTTACAGACATCCTAAAATTTGTTGTAATAATCTACAGGTTTTTATTCTGAATTTAAAAATTTTAAAAAGCAGCTTTCTTTTTAAAATATTTTCTTAAAAATTCAATGAATCTTTATAACGAGACTATTAAAAATAGTTCACCCTAATTCTATGTTTTATGGACATTGTCCACAATTTTTTAATGCATATCAAGGTGTACATCTCTTTCTTTGTTTGTTTTCTGGGGGAGTTCTTTATTCTGATTTATTGGACTAGGATTATTCCTTGGGTAGTGCATCTTTTTGTTCTTTTTCTTTTTTCCTGGAAATGGCAAGATCCTATTGGGCAGAGTGTTTGACGCATTCATGGTGGTGTGAAATGTGAGAGGCACAGCAATGGGTATCTATTAAGTATTCAAAACTGGATGGAATGAAGTAGAGAGATTTTTTGAGTTCTTATATATTGAAAGGTAAATCTGATGTTCACAATCTTTTTTTTCTTTCAGATATATCTAAATACACTTTTTCTTTATTTCTTTTTTGGTCATCTTTATGTCAATAGGTAATATATCTGATAGGAGATAGGTTAATTAATCTTTGGAAATATCTGGGTTTTTAAAAATTTTTATTATTTTTATTTTTAAAAATTTTTTATTTTAAAGATTGGCACCTGAGCTAACAACTGTTGACAATCTTGCCTTTTTTTCTTTTTTCTGCTTTTTCTCCCCAAGTCCCCCTAGTATATAATTGTATATTTTAGTTGTGGGTATCCGGTTTTTAAATATAGATTCTTGCCAAATTATCTTTTAATCCTAGATATTTTAGTCCTAATTCTTTTAATCAGAACATATCCAAATACGTATAGAAATATTTCTTTTTAAAGAAAGTATGAATATAACATGACAAATTTTTTTATTTAAAAAATTAGGTCTTTCTTCAGGTCCAGCAAATTATCTTCTAATATTTCTTTGGATACTTGTTTCAGATAGATTCTGCACCTTTCTCCATAATCAGAGAATCAGAATATCTGAGTTGTAGCCGAGGGATCCTTTCTTTTTTTTTTTTAACTGGCCACAAGTTGATTTTGCTCTTCCGTAAAGTTTGAGAATCACTGTTGTAGGTAATATCAAGATAAGTAAAGCATGATTTATACACTGAAGTAAAAGTTGAGTTCTATAGGGTGGTATGAGGATGATGAACACAATAAAGACTGAGGGTAAACCAACTAGAGAGGAGATGCAAAACATATAATTTTGAGATTTTGCTAAATATTGAATTATTTCAACTTTTGCTTCCAAATATACATGCTGGTGTTACAGTGCTTTCCACTTTGAAATTTCATTTCAATGACTTCCTTTGAAATCCCAGAAAGCCGACAGGACAGGAGAATCTCATATACATCTACTTTTATGTAAATATAATTATATTTAACTGTACAAGTGTGTTCCAAAGAGATGGGTAAAATAGATAGACATACAGATAGATAAATATACAAAAAAAGAGGCTACTTTATCTCTTGCTCCCTGTAGTTATCTGTCTATCTACTTATCTATCTATCTATCTACCTACCTACCTACCTATCTGTCATCTAATTTTCCATGTTAAGAGAAAATTTGAGCAGGTTGTTTGCATAAAGTTTTACTCTTCAGTTTTACTCTCAGTATTATGAGCACTTTGCTCTTACAGGGATTGCCTTCTCATCTCTCTGTGAGGCCACTCAGGACACCAAAGGGGATGGTGGTCGTTACTAGACAGTTACATATTCTATAGCTCCTCTTAGAAGGGATAAATAAAAGTGAATTAAGTTAATTGTAAGTGGCAGCCTATTTACTTTTCATAAGTTTAGTTATAGATGAACAAATTTATAGTGTTTTCTTATATTTGTCTTTTCTTTTAAGTCAGAACTCTACAAGTGAAATGTTTAAAAATAAATGAGACTCCATGTTTAGTTTGAAAATAGAGATACTATTTGATTGCATTCCTCTAGATGTAAATTTGAAAAATTTATTTTGAAAAGCAATTCAGATTTTCACAAAGAGGTTTACTGAATCTTGATAAAAATCCTGTGACGGAAAGTGAATCACAAACTCCTTTATATTATGGTAGATTTTTAAAATATAACATCTGAAATTTTTCCTTTTGGCTTTTTGGATGTGTTGCTAATATCTTAAGATAAGCATATTCTTTAGTGAATTCTCTACTAAAACACAAGGCTTTATAGAATTTTGGTTTTTAATAAATTTCACTTTTATAAAAGTTTGCAGTGAGGAGATGTGAAATCCTTAAAACTCTCTTTTCTTTCATAACGTTTTATATATGCCTGATGTCATTCCTGTAGCTTCAGTAAGGCAATAAACTTTTAGTTCGTTTTCCACATGTGAAGAGGTGTTTAGTATTATTGGATAGCTGTGCTGAAAGTGATCTTAATGATCATCTAACTGCTCCATTTCATTGTATTATTTCAGTCATTTAAAAAATATATTTGAATGATTCCCAGAAAGACAGGTATTATAAATACAGAGAATAAGCCACTGAAACCCTGTAGAGTTTAGTGGAAAAGTGATGAGGAAAATAAGACCAAATGCTGTGAAGTGAAACATTAGAAGCTGGACGCAGCTCCGCTATAGTGGCCTTTCCACTGCACCTTGACTGCCGTGCACGTTTAGGTACAACTGATTGAACAGGAAATGCAGCGATGGCTGTAGAAGACAAAACAGAGCTGTCTGAAATGTGGAATTATCCTGAGACTTAGAATTATTAGTCTACTACAAATAAAAGGTATTCACTAATATTCTCTTCTTGTCAGTCTTGTGTACACTGCCAAACTGGAATCAAATATATCTAGTCAGCAGCTCGATTAAGAATCTGCTAGTGCCTGAAGAACTGCTTCTTCTATATAATCGAGTGGTTTCCAAACTGGAGGTTCACATGATGGTATCTAAGGAAGCATAATGCAAATATTCTATTTGTATTTATTTTTATCTAAAGTATAAGAAATCAAACATCTCCAGGCCGGTTGGTTGCATAGTGGTTAAGTTTGCATGCTCCATTGCAGCGGTCCAGGGTTTACAGGTTCAGATCCTGGGAGCAGACCTACATACCACTCATCAAGCCATGCTGTGGTGGCATCCCACATATGAAATAGGGGAAGACTGGCACAGATGTTAGCCCAGGGACAATCTTCCTCAAGTAGAAAGAGGAAGATTGGCAATGGATGTTAGCTTAGGGCCAATCATCTTCACCAGAAAGAAAAAGAAAGAAAGAAATCAAAGATCTCTACTAATTAATATTTAGGTTGACCTTGGCAGCCTCACCCACTCATCTTTTTTGAAGGTAGATTTATTGTTGCAATCATCTCACCCCAATCCATACCTCACCTGTTTTTGTCCCCTTCTTCTAGGTGAAGTAAAAGAAAGTACTTAATGAATCTGTTTGTGGGCCCAGGCTTTACCTTAACCAACATCTACTGTGATTGCAGTGGGTTCACTTCTGACTCTCATCTCTCTGTCAGAAAAATACTGATGAAAAATGTGTTTCTTCTCTTTTCCCTCCTCTCTGAAATATATTATAGTAGGCTTCTGATCCAATTGTGATTCTCTGTCACAATATAGGCCAGGGAGAGTTTGAGTCAAATGATCGATCTGAAAGTGGGGGCCCATCTGTTAGCGTCTCACATGGGAGGTTAGTCTGTAAAGCTGAAAACTCATAGGGACGGAGATATAACTATTCTGAGACACAATAGGGTGTTCAAAAATTGAACGAAGTAATTTGTCGAAAAGAAGCAGCTGGCAACACAGGGGTATTTACGAAAGTTGGTGGTTTTGTAATAAATGTTCAGGACCAACAAACAACTTAGAAATACATGTCCAGCTACCTAACTTGAAAATGTAACTTGGAAAAAGTTCAGCTACAATTATTCATCCTATGTTTTCAAACACTCATTCGGATTAATTAAAATGTAATTTACATTCATAAAACCCTAGTAAAAAGTAGCACTATTGATAACAGCATTCCTTTTGAATCATAACTGTCTGGAGATGGCTGTAAGATGCCCCACTTGTGTACATCCTGTGGGACCAGGACTACTAGGACTTTGACTTTTGAAAATTTCTTTAACATTTTGTTTCTATATCATATTCGTTATCAATTTTTGTTTCTTCAAACAGAGTTTTCCTTAATTTTATGCAAAGCGGTCTATCAAATTTAACTATATACCTACATACATTTTTTTCTTGAAATATTAAGGTCACTAGGTAACTTGGCATATTTAGTACCCATAATAAATTTGAAAAAATTACTACGTTATGATATTTATTACTCAGATTTACTTGTTAGGATTACAACTGTAAATTTTTAAAAATCCACAAAAACCCTTCAAAGAACATAAAGAATTACAGAAAACATTGATAAGGAAAGAGCTAATGTTTAATTCGTTGGCTATTTGAGCAGAAAATGTTTTCAGCATTCTTATTTTTATTTTGATTCTGAACTTTCCACATTTTTGTAACGGGATTTTCACTATTCAAAAATGATAATGCATTTTGAAGCAAGGAATACAGCTCCCCTTAACAGCAGAGCATCTTCTAGAATTCACATCCAGCACGTGCTTTCTGAAGGGTTTCCTGAAAGGTTGTGTGCTTTTGCTTAAGGTAAACAGCACTGCCCTCCAACAGAATTTCATGGGCAGGCTGGGGTTCCTTTGACATCATATACCACTCCCCTTGGCGCCCTGCTACACAGTGTTGCTGGATGAGAGGGAAATTGACTTCAGAATCGATGCCTGTTACTCCACGCGTTAATCTTTGTGCTAATTGTTTTGACTTTCATATTTGGAACCACTGGTGTTTTCTTTATTCATGACATATCAGTACTATGTCAGGTCACCGCTGGTAAGCAATCTCATGAAACATTCTCATGTGTATCTCCCTCAGAGCTGCTTAGATTGACGAGGGCCTATTCCTCTGACATGTTCCCAAGCCCCCTGCATTTCCCCACACCCTCATTAGCGGGGCTGCTAATCCCTCTCAAGACCTTTGGATGTTCCCCAGGGACCCAAAGTGATTTTTGGGTTTTCCACCTAATATATCTGTCCTAAGCCAACCATCCTAAATATACTTAGAGTTAGTGAAAATACACCTAGTCATTTTCACATGACGTCATATTGGACAAATAGAAACACTTATTTGTACATTATTTGACTTGATTATATACAAAAGGATTTATATATGGACAGAAACAATAATACATTTATTTCGATTGAGTGATCACAGGAAGTTCTCTAAATTATCAAAGTTCCTTACTCAAAGGAAGTAAGTAGATAAAATTTTAGTTTCCTTATAAGCTTGAAGTCTTAGTAATATGATGATGGTTTGGGAAGTGAACACTTGTTCATAAGAATGTCCCAAATTGTTAACACTCTCAAAGGTCACAAATTTAGCATCAATTTTACATTACTTGTATTCTAATTTGGAATAATTAGGAGCCATATAAAGGTGAAATGGAACATTATTGTGCTATTTTGTTTTATCATTTATTACATTCATTGGCATCCCTTTACGATTACTTACTCTTATTTCATGTATTTGCTGTTTTCTGCATAGGACCCTTCTCTCACTTCTAGGTTACCTTATGTTCTATTGCGCATCTGCTCTTCCCTTGGTGTAATTTTCATATTTACATCTGCTGATAAGAACAGCATAGTAAAAAATTATAGGGAATATGAGTTTTAAACTTTATGGGCTTGAGAGTAATAAGCAAGCCTTTTACTTTATGGGGGCCTGAGTTTTAAATCAAGATTGATTTAAAACCCTTCAAGGAAGTATTTTATTGGGAGCACGTCTAGACCATGGAGAGAGGTACTGTCTACCAAGTGACTGCGCCAGAAGAGAGAAGGTGCGAATCTTTCCACATGAATCCTTCTTTTCATCTTCGTCGAGCCTGGAAATACAAAGCATGAATAATGAACAGAAAAGTACAATTCTAAAAAAATGTATCATATGATTTGTTCATTTTTCTTCACATTTCAAAACGAAATTTTCACAGGTGAAATTTTAACTTATAACATCTGTCACGTTGAGCTAGACTTTGTGAAATGTTCCCAACTCGTTTGTGTATATTTTGTATGCATATTTCCTATTAATGCAATGGAAATTATTTGAAAGGAATAAATTCTTGGGAGACATTATATGTCCCCAAAGTTTTATACCCTCAGGTTATTATGCTGATTGCTAAAGAAAATAACACTACAGAAAATACGAGTAGGGAATCAAATGTAGTATAGACATCGACCACCCCAGCGCCTGGGTTCAAATTCCAGCTCCACCACTAACTGTCCGCCTCTGCAGGCTATTCAACCTATCTTCGTTTCATCAGCTGTACAATGGGATGATAATAGCACCTACCTCCGTATTGTTTTAAGAACAAAGTACTTAATATAACATAAAGCCCTCAGAAGCGTGCCTGGCTTAGAGTAAGGAAAGGTCCACCACTTTGCAGAAGTCCGTGGGGGACCATTCACGTTGAAGTCTTTGTGATAGGTGTCTTCTGGAACACAACATAGTACGTGACTGGCGCCCCTTGACGCTGTGCTACACAACAGGCTTGTATGGCGTGACACAAATCAGCTGTATTAGAATTGTGAATCAGGCTGAGGTGACTTCACTTCTTGCTTTCCTTAGGACAGTTTCATTATATGTCTTTCTGGAAAAAATATTAATAACAGCTTCTTTCCTTCTTAGAATCCATTTACTCAAGCCTATTTAGAAGAAACTTGCTAGCTCGTGTGTTTCGAACTTGAATGAAGAGTATTCTACTTTTATTTAAACTTCAATATCTATGGCTTCAGACTCTCTTAAGTCTGCATGGCCTGTTATACAAAGTTTTCCATAGAGATATTGACTTGGTTCAGGGAAAAACTGAAGTTTGACTTTTTGTCCCTTATTGCTGTCAGTTTTTTTTTTTCCAAATGACTGGTATTCTTATTTTATGAGACTCTCCATAGGTATTTTGACATGATTTCATCAGAATTAATTAACTTGGTATGCCATATATAACACTCATTTCTAGACAGTTGAAGAAAACTATAATCTATTTCAGCATTTCCCGAAGTTTTTGATCATTACCCCCATGAAAAGTGATATTTGCATGGAAGATTTAACTGAAGTAGAAGGAATTTGGGGACATTTATAAGAAACCTAGTAACATAATTCATTACATTCTCTTTAAACTATACTATTATAAGAAAATTGAGATTAGCGAAGATATTAAACAAATTTATATAAACTTCAGAGAGAAGTTTTCGTTTTTTTAAAGGAAAAACTAGAGCTTGCTTGCATGAGCATACATCAGATTTTATACATAACTGATTAAAGTGTTTAAGCAATCTTTTCACTTTATTTCCAGTTACCGTCAGTAATAAATTTGACGTAAATAGCTAGTAATAAACAGTAAAAAAAATGTGTCTGTGTGTGTGTGTTTGTGCAATTCATTGTCAGGGACATCTTTCTCACCATTAATCCCAATTAGGTTAATTTTATTTCTTTAAATCGTATGTTAGGGTATAATTTTTCTTGAAATTGAACATTTTGTTTTTTAAAGATGTGTTTTGTTGAAATTTCTTATGGAAATAGATTTCGAAATGAATTGGAATTCTTCATATAAATAATTTAAAGGAATGATGAGGGTTTCCTTCAAGAATACACAGTGGTTGTTCTACTAGTCTGGATTGTTTTTTTTTAATTTCAAATTCCATTCTCCAGTTCAGATTTTTCTGCTCTCTGAATCCACATCTTTCATCAGCATACATGAGTCTATGTTCATGGTCTTGTCAATTTCCAATTAAGTTTATTCATTTATTCAAAAATGTCATTTTAACCTATTTTTAATGGCAGAAATCATCCTTCCACCAATCTGAAAAGTGGGAATCATTCTAAATTTTTGAGCATATGAGCTTTTTAAACTTTTTAAAGTAGCATTATTGAGATATAACTGATATATAAACAGCTGCACATATTTAATGTATACAATTTTATGAGTTTGGACATATGCATATACCCCTGAAATGATAACCACAATCAAGGTAATAAACATATCCATCACCTCCAAAAAGCTTTTTCCTGCCCCTTTGTTGTTATTTTTTTCTTGTGGTAACAATATTTAACATGAGATCTACCCTCTTAATTTTTTAAGTACACAATCTTGTTAACTACAGGCCCTGTGTTGTACAGCAGGTGTGTTCCACTATTCGTTCTGGATAACTGAAACTTCATACCTGTTGCACTGCACCTCCCCACTTCCTGCTCCCCCAGCCCCAGGAAACCACCGTTCTACTCTCTGCCTCGATGAGTTTGGCTATTTTAGGGACCTCATCTAAGTGGAAGTATACATGCAGTATATTTCGCTCTGCGACTGACTTCTTTCACTTAGCATAATGTCCTCCAGATTCATCCATGTTGTCACATATGGCAAGATTTCCTTGTTTAAGGATGAATAACATTCCATGGTATGTATATGCCACTGGGTATATATCTAAAAGAATTAAAATCAGCATCTCAAAGAGATATCTACACTTCCATGTTCATTGCAGCAATACTCACAATAGCCAAGATGTGGAAAGAGCCAAATGTCCATCGCTGGATGAGTGGAAAGAGCAAATGACCTCTTGATGATACCCTTCCTGGGGACAAGGAGCATTTCTGTATGAGATAGAAGAGTGCTTATAGTGAGCCTGTCTTCTTACAGGAAAGCTGAAAAGAGATGTGTCTAGCAACTTTGATTTTATTGTATTCACTAATTTGCTATATTTATTTACTTATTCAGATCTATAGACAATGTTTACATACGAGACCTTCTCTGTGACTGAAACCCTGTTTTATTAGCATCTCAGTGTTTTCTGATTGAAGACGTAAATGTGTCTCCCTTCTCTCATGGCAGCAGTACCATCACTGCACACGCTTATGCACGTTTCCATAATATCTTATTTTTAAAACATATTCCTTTATCACCTTGAAGTTTGTTTTGGTATGTTTCTACTGAACAAACACATTTATTTCAAATATTTCTCTTCAGGGATTCCATCTAGTGCTGTTAACTGTCCTTAAGGACTAACATGTAGAAATTCACCAATATGCAATAGACACTTTTTAAGTCTAGTAATCATCTGGATTTGGGTTGTCTTTATGTCATCTGACATGTTTTCACTTCATGTCATAAGAGTTTGTTTCAATTGTAAATGTTTTATTTCTTTGTGGAATTGACGTGAACCATAGTGTTGAAAATTGCTAGTCAGCTAGGAAAATATCCAATTTTGCAACTATGAAAGACATTTTGAATTCAGCTGGTGATTGCAGTATTTTCTCAACAGCTTCTTGAGCTTGATCTGAAGATGTACAAACTGTTCTCATAAAGCATAGTGTTTCTTAATTTGTACTTACAAAAAAAAGCTGAAAAGAACTCAACGTTTTTTTTTTTTGGCCAGGTGCTGGTGGTCTGGGTGGCACCGTCGGATTATTTCATAACTTTTTCAGGTAGACAAGACCCTTAGACTAAGGGAGAGAAGCATATATATGAATTAAATTTGAGATAATCCTCATATATAACAGTCATTAACATGGTGTACAGTATAGGAAATATTTTATATTAATTTTCTTTTAATTCAATAACTGTAACTGATTGAAAATAATATAAATTTTATGCTCATGTAACATTTAAAAATTTTGAAAAAGTAATTTCCTGGAGGTGTAAAGGTCCCTTTTTTGAATTACTAAATTGAATCATTTTCAAATTATAGTTTTACAAATAAACACTATTTGGTATTTTGGAAAACAAGTGATAATTTATAACAGAATTCCATCATAAGCAAGAATTTGTGTTAATTGTTAATGTCAAAAGCCAAAAATCAGCTAACGAGTAACACCAAAATCAATTATATTCCACGTGGAAACATAGAATACCAAATACTACTACTCATACTGTTAATAAAGACATAAATCATACATAACTCTTTACAAAGGTATTATGAAACACTTAGAATGATTTAAATCAAAATAAACTCTAGACCTTTTACACGTGCAAGAAAAATGAAGAACTTTGCTCTGCTATCTAACTTATATCTAAAGTAAGAATCACACTTTCTTTGAGTTTCAAAGAAAGTTCCAGTTCAGGTGCTGAGAGACCCCAGAAGAGAACATTCCGACTGCTGGGGCCATGCGTTACATCTTTTATGCCTAGATAAAACGTTACTCGATGTAGGCATTTTACAGAGTGGACCATACAAATGTTATCCAAGTATGATTACAACTCTTACAAAACTTTGAGTGCTTTTTAGAATGACTTTGAATGTTTTATTACCATAAAAATTTACAAACATTGATATTTCATGGCATATGACATCCATTTGTGGCTCACCTGACGGTCATATCATACCCAGTTTAGAAGCTTTGTATTATTTATAACTTTACAAAGATTAAAAAGTAACTTAAAAGAAAAGATTGGTGAATCTTTGCAAGTAAGATATTTAAAATATTGTACAGAGATTTTGAGTCTATACAAAAATCCTCAGCTGAGTGTCTCCCACCACTCTTTTGACAGGCAAGAAAAAATATTTGTTTCGGATAGTAAAGTGTTTACAATATTGAACGGGAAGGTGACACAAACATGTAGAATATCTTTGAAATACATTAATTATAACAATACCAAAAATTATATGTTTATCCTGTTTTAATGTTGACAAGGTGTTTTCATAAAAATTAACGTATTTGAGCCCGGGAAAATCTTATGAGGCAGGTGATTAGTGTATAGAAGAGGTGACTGAGCCTCAGAGTAATTAAAGGAATGTCACTAAAATCACAAAGATCATAGATTAGAAAATACTCTGAAATTTTAAAGTTTGCCCAAACTATGCATGACCTCAAGTTTGTTAAATGTACCTTGATGGATGAGATGAGCTCTCCATAAGTGAGCTTAAATAGCATCGACTATTAACTGCAGAGTATTCCAAAAGTGTCACTTGATACTCTTCAGTTCACAGAGAGGTACAGAGGCATCTGAGTTTAGTTTGGACAATGCATTTTCTAAAAGAGAATAATAAATAATAATAAATAGATGTCACGTTCATCCGCTAGGTTTCATAATTTGGGAATGTTGCGTTGATGTATTCCCCTCTCCCCAAAATAAGTCTAGGTTATACCTACTCCATACTGCTAATACCCTTTTATTGACAGTACTGAGGGCATAGTAAATTAGCATTGTGAGTGTATATGTCTGGATATATGTACTTTAAATCTGTATATTATAAAGTCATGTTAACATGCTAATGAACTCCATTGGCTTTGGACAATCCGCTAAATGCTCTCAGGCACTGGACGGAAAAAAAGGGAAGCTTAAGAGTCAGTTTTCTGTCATGTTCCTGTTGTAATCCTTTCTGCTTTACCCTTGATTACGTGAGTCTAACCTCATTTTGATTTGTTTCTTTTATATTAACTGATTCATAAACTTTGTTTTCCTAAATCAACGTATCTTTCATCAGGAAATTCATTCTATTTCTTTCTGAGCTCTAACACATTCCCTGCTCTATCATTTCATAATTATTTCATAACTAAGGCTTTCCCATATTGCCTCCTTTACCCAAGAGGGGGAAAAAATCATCTCCTAAACCCAGCGAAATATTGTGCCCCATCAATTCATGAAATCAGAACTTTCTGGTAACTTCCCGAATCACTCTTCATCAGTAATAACAGTCACAAAACACACTCTCTGCTTTCTCTTTCATGCCCACTTGAATGCATGTGTCATGGCCTTTGGAAGTGTGGAAGTTGAACTGCATACAAAAAATTTAGGTTCACAAAAGAAGATGTTTAGCACATGATGTTTAAATAAGAACCCATGAGTATTTTTAATAAAAAACATAATTCTAACATTTAAACTATTTTACACCACAGTTCTTCATTCAAAATAATGATTATTTCCACAATTAAGTCTAGAATTATAATGTTTATTATTCTTTTTTAACTTATCAGTAGTTATATATTCTTTTATACCTCCATTTCTTTTTGTCTTGTTTTTTTATTATCCTGCTGCCTTCTAACCATAGTCTGAATACAGTACTCCAGTAGTCAAACTAGAACACAGACTTTTTACAAAGATTCCATTATCTTTTTAATTTGCTATCAAATGGAATAATGTTTCTGAGAATGGGCAGAACTTTTTCATTTTCACTGAAGAGAGGTCCTTGTGCATACCTGACATCATTTTAGCAAACAGGATTGTTGCAGTTTTCAAAAAGAAATACAAAAATTAGTGGAGATTTTTCTAACAGATTTTCAAAGCAAAATTGAAAATGTGGACAAAGGTTTTGGTTTTGTCGATGACACTTTTTTCAGAAGTATTATACCAATTATTCTGTACTATGCACAGATGGCCAGTTATTCAGAGAACCTGGTAAAACAATGGATTGTGTGATGTGTGAAATTACGGATAAAAAGTAGATATCTAAGTGTTCCGGTCACTATTTTCTTGACTCTATTGATAGACAGCAGGAATCAGAGGCAAATGCTCAAAAAATATAATAAAGGTCTTCATTCTGGAGAGGACAGGAAATAAAATGTCCTGAAAGTGTTAATCAACACAAAGATCAGCCTTAGGGGTAAGGATTTCTGTCTGTTTCCTTCACGGGGGCCTCTCAAGTACCCACAGTATAGGACACACATATTTGTTGAATGAATGAAAGAATCAATGGATAAGAAATTGCTGTCAGATTCTGCTTGATGGAAGCCAGGAGATAAAACTCAAAAGAACAAAGGAAATACAAAAATAGGACCCAAATATGGACCTAGGTAATAACCCAGGTAATCAGATATTCTTAGTGTAACCTGAACAAAATGGGCCATGAGAGGTGAGCTCTGCTGACTCTGAACACCATTGTCAGGAGATTTTAGTTATTTAACGCTGTATAAATATATATTTTTCTGTGAGACACTCACATTCATGTTCAGTCATATCTAATGCAAGATCAACTTCACTTTATCTCTAACTCTTGAAATAGTTTTGAGGACCTAGCCTGAATTGAGGGGGGAGTAGACACAATATAGAAACATTTGCTTTAAGAGACTAAAGATAATGACCCAGATTGACTGTTTCCATTTATGGACCCAATGAAAGCAAAACCATTCACTGTATTTACTTTATGAAATGTTAGTGTAAGGCATCTCACATTCAGTGACAAACTTCAGAAGATTTGTTTAAGGTCTCACACAGTTGCTATGGCATCTCTGGCAGTGAACAGGTTAAGTGAACACAGGACCAAACTTTCCACTTTAACCTTTCTGAGATAAAATCCTTGTCTGTTCCATAAAGATTACAAAAGCCTGTAAGTTATCATCCTCTCAAGTGGGCAGAAAAGCTGCTCTGTGGCTACTCTCAGGTCACAAAGAACATCCCCAAAGGGCAACCTTGAATCTCAAACTTCAGCCCATGTGACATCTGGGGGATGACATTTGAGATCATTCACTGAAGAGGAAGCAACTCAGTGACCTCTTCCTCCTTCCATTCTGGGCTCTGCTTTCCTGCAGGTCAGTGTTAAACCACCTCACAATGTTTGCAGCTGTGGACAAAGAAGCAGCAGGCCAAGTCATGGTCCGCAGTAGCCATTAGGAATCATCATCCCCTTCTTTGGGCTTTATTCTTACTCCTCTGCAGTGGGTGCTGGCCAGGCCCAATGCAGGCCCAATAACACAGTCAAAAATAAAATGTGGTTGCTTCCAACTCTGGCACATCTAGAAATTTCTTCCACTACAATGCAAGCTTTTTATTGGTGGTTCTTGTTATCTTGTCTGTTCCCTAGTGTATCCATTGTTCCACAAACAATGACGCATAACATGTTCAAAAAGTGTTTGTTGAAAGAAAGATCATAGGCAAATGTTCCTGTCCTCTTAACGCTGTATCTTCCCATGATAAGGCAATGAGCCTGTTTTAATGTCACTCTTCTTATCATGCAGTCCCTTATCCTGTGAACATTTTGTTGACTAACAAATTCAGGCCTAACTCCAGGAAAGCTAGGAAGGACCTCAGAGCTGAGTCCACTCACTTGAATCTTACCTTTATGTCGCTGGTCATGTACTAGGCTGACGTGAAGCACTCCCACCACCTTTGAACACAGGCTGGGCGTCTCTTCACCATCCATCCCTCTCTTTATCCTCCTTCTCTTAGACAGGCAAACAAAGCAGCGCTTCTTTTCATTGATCACTTATAATAATGATACTGACCTTATTCTTGCTAAGAACAGAACCTATCATTACATCCCCAATGCTCAGCATAGTGCCTAACACAGGGAGGGTGCTCACAAACACTTGCTGAGAAAATAATCAAAAGCATATTGTGGATGCCGGAGACTTGTTCCCATGACAATCCACAAATTTGGCCAGCATTAGTTGAAAACCTACTGTTTGTAAAGAACTGTATGTGCCAAATGCCAAATAAAATATTTTCAAACGTGAGACATGATAGAAGCCCTCTGGGACCATATGAGTAGGAGACCAGCTGTGGTTAAGACAATTAGGTAGGTGAAATATGGGCCTCTCTCTGTGAACACTTCAAAATGAGGGACACAGAGAAAAATTGAATCCAAAGATGGGCTGAGCACACTGGGCTAGAGAGGACAGGGCACCTGATTGGGAAGGAAATAATCTGAACTCTGCTTCAGAGTGTGAGAATTTGCATGCAGGGGAGAGGCAGGGCATTGCCTTAGAAGCCGGTCACCTGAGGGTCCTGCCTTCTCTAGTTCACTGCGCCTCAAGCATACTTCTCTTTTTCCAGTTACTCACATAAGCCTTTTATTTTTTCTCTCACCCAAGGGCCTTTGGCACACAAGTTGGCTTTGCCTAAGGTGTGCTTTGCTCCCCTTCTTTCACTGTTATTCACACAGTTTCCTTTTAGTTCTCAGCTGAAATTGTTATTTCTTTATGAACAACTTCCCTCTCTCTCCTCTTCCCTCTCATCCCCAGGCAATCACTGTCCTCACTCTGATTGTCCAATTTCTCCCACAATACACTTTCATAGCATTTCATAAATCTGCCCAGGACGTTTACCATGGCTATAATTTAATAAAACAATTAATTTTAATTTGTTGTTTATGGTCTTAACTATTTTGTGACCAGGCTCTTAGCTCCGTGCTTGAGGAGACTTTATGTTCGAAATCAGCAACCAGAACAGTAATTTCAAAAGAGGGCATACATGAAAGTCTTCTTAAATTACTAGGTGAGCATGAGCTTTCTGAAGTATAGGTCCAAAGATGACAGAATCTTGAAAAACTTTGATTGATTTGAGTCCTATAACCTCTGGGGTAAAACTGGATAGTCCACCATGGAAAACCGTGAGCCTCCAGACCCCTGGACAGCTAGAATTTAAAAAGCTGAAAATTCGGGAAGCCAAATAATTCATCTCCCCATCAACTTTGAAAAGGGATTGTTGCTGTCGTTGTTTTAGGAGATGCTCAAATAGCTAATAACATTCATTTTGAATGTTGAGCAAAGATTTCTGTCTGCTGACTTTTCTAGGTTCCACCTGGACACTGAATATAATCAAGCCTTTAGGAGATTCAGTCCCACCCCATGTCTCCTCTCTGTCCTCCTTGGTCATCAACCAAATGCAGTTCCCTCGGCCAAATGTCATGTGTTTTATGTCTGTTGTGCTCTGGTTCCTTCTTTGATTGCAACACCCCCACCTTCCTAACACTGCTCAACTCACCCATGATAGCCCTCAGCACGTTTGAACATTTTCAATAATCCTGTCTACATTTTCTCTTCTCACCATAATGTAATCTCTACCTGGCGGCCTCAAGTGTAGCTGGAGCCTTTCAGAGGGCACCGTTCTCCATAGGTCCCTCTGAAATGATAGCAGTTTCCTCTCTCACATCTCAGAGAAGTGAGGGTATAGAGACATTATCTGCCACTTTTAAGCTCTTTATCACTAATTTCAAGATCTTACTTTTCCACTTGCTTAAAATAAACAAACCATAACCTGCAAACTCTTCTACTCTAAAGTTCTTAATCTCTCATTTTTCTATTATAGACTAGACCCCTCTTTCTTTTGGTCACCAATAAAGCTTCTGTCACCCATTTCCATTCACTGACAATTTTGACAGTTAAGTCCTTGACATCCTACATCCTAATGTCTGTTATCATCAGGATGATATATTTCCCATACAGCTGAACCATAGAATAATCGAGCTTCAATGATACCAAAGCAGGATCATGATTTAAAAAGAAAATATATACTATACTTTGAGCAAAATCTTACAAAAAATTAAAGCAAAATTTTAGAAGCTGAAATGAAATTTAAAATAAACACATGTTATGGGCACAAAACTATCCAAGAATAGGCACAGGACTTTGCACATGGTGGTCATTCAGTCTGAATTTTGATCATGAAATTTTTAAGAGAATAAAAGGGGCATATCTAGGCAACATTAGCAACTAGGATCAAAAATTAACATGAAAACATAAACGAACACATAATGGAAGATTAAAATAATTCTTTGAAAAACAGCATAGTCTTTTTGTGCAAATTATTATAAAAAGAATGCATCTTACTTGAAAAAAATTACAATGTATGGTAGAATTAGCGTAAAATAAAATTAAATTTGTACCACATGACAACATTATCTCATATATTCTTATATTCTCTCTCTCTTTCACATGTAATATGATCAACAAAATGTCCTGGATAAATTTTCATAGTAAAAAAAATCTATCTGCACTATTTATTTTATTAGGATTCAAATATAAATTTTTAATAGCTACTGTTAAAGTTCCTCTTATAAAAGGAGAAAAATTAAGTTCTATATCGGTAGACCATTTTGGAAAAGGTAGTGCGTCTTTAAGGTGCCTTATAAGGAGATATGAATACAAATGTATGCTAACCTTCTGTGCATAAGAAATATTAGAAGTTCTAGGTGAGATGAAGGCCAGAGGGAGGAAAGGATCTAGACAACATCCTGGGAGGATAGATCCTGGGGACAAAGGGTATTTCCCACTTCATGTCTTACCAACTCTCTCCCTTTCCCTGACAACCCAGCCGCCATGGTTTCCTTACTGTTTCTCAAACACATGAGCCATGTTCCAACATCAGTACCTCATGCATACTCTTTCTCTGTCTAGAATGCTCTTGTCCCAAATGTCCACATGGTACCTCCTTTACTAGATTCAGGTCTTTATGTAAATGGAAACTTCTCAGTGATGCCTTCCTGGACCAGTCTATTTAAAATTGCAGCACCATCTGGTATATTTGACATTTCATCTGGTATACTCTATTCTCATCCCTATTTTTTTTATAGCAATTTTTACCATCTGTCCATGCAAAATAACCAATAAGTATTCTATAGATAAGAGAAATAAGGTGAGTTTTACTAGAGCCCAAACTGAAGATTATAACTCAAGAAGGCCTGTTCCAGAAAGGAAGAAAGTCATGAAGTTATCATTTTCAGTACAATCTTATATCTTTTTAGAACAAAGAACATACATCAAACATGCCCAGGATAAATATTCATCAAAGTTCCAAAGAGGTATTCAGTTGCAAATTAGCAGGTCAACGTGACTCTAATGTCAGGAAAGGGACTAATATGGGCGTTGCCAATGGGATGTTACCAATAGGGCGCAGGAGTGGAAGTATGCATTCTTATCTTGAGAGAGTGCAGTCTTTAATGGTTAAAGCAGATATACAATGTGTGTTTGATGGCCAAAGTCAGGCTTTTTTAGTTCTAGCTGAATCAGTTTTGAATCAAAATAGCTACCCCATATACCCCAATATGGGAAAATCTTTTGTCACATCTAATATGCTACATAGTTAAAATTTCTCTTTCTTATTAACTACCTTCTGTTGTTGGAAAATGAATTTCATGAATCCAGGGATTTTTATTCTATTTATCCATTGCTCTATCTCTAATTCTTATGAGTGACCATAAGTGTTCAATAAAACTTACCTGAATGAATGGATAAACCTTACTGTGAAATACAACATTGGAAGCAGCTGTTATTTAATATGATAACCACCCGAAATCAGGAGATGAGGGTTCACATCTTTTATATGCCATTTACTATTTTCATGACTTTGAGAAATCATCTATATTTTTCAATTCCTTTAGTGGTAAACTTACTATTTTCCACCAAAAAGTGTGAATAAATTTAATTTAATGCATGGGAAAAAAAAATTAGCAGCCCAGACGTTGGTTTCTAAATACCATTCTAAAGGGACCAGAGAGCCTTTGAAAAATGGCTGATTCCAAGGCTGAGATGGAGAGATTAAAAACGAGCTTGGAATATTTTGTTGTGCTAGAAAGTAAAAAAGAGTGCTCAAAAAGTGACAGGCATAGACATAAAGACACAGATTTCTCACTGGCAAAATCTGGGACAATTTGACCATCAAAATTAAAAAAAAAAGACAATAATCCATTAAATAAAATACAAACATATGGGTTCAAAGTACTAAAAGGAGAGACAGAGCTCTTAGTTGCAGTATAATATCAATTAATAACCCTAGAAAATATCTATTTGGCAGCCATCATAGAAATAATTGGTTCAGACAAGAATCTTAAAATTAGTGAGTGAAAGTTTGATGAGGAACAGGATATTTATTTACTCTGGCTCAAACTATCTCTAATTTATTCATTAATTACAAAGAGAAAAAATAACTTTAGAGTGGCGAAATCTTGTGGACATCACTTAACCAGATGATTAAAGTTGACATCATTCAATAATGGGACTAACAAACGTCATGTGTTTCCTAATGTGATGTACTAAGAAGGTCTCAGTATCACTTCTCTGGTGTTTTTGCTAAAAATGCAAGATTGAATTTTTTCTGATCATGAAGAAACATCAGATAATCTTAAATTGAGGAATGATTTACCAAATAACAGATACATATTTTCAACCATCAAGGTCATGAAAAACAACAACAAAAAGACTGCAGAAATGTTACACATTAAAGGAAAATAAGGAAGCAGAACAAAATTTAATCTATGATCTTAAATTGGATCCTAGATGGAGAAAAAAAAAGAGCCATAGAGAACATTATTGGAACAATTCATAAAATTTGAATATTTTATTAGTCATAGTTTTCCCGAGAAGCAGAACTAGTAGTAGATATTTGTAGCTAGCTAGCCACTAATCCATCTATCCTGAGAACCAGATAGGCCAATAATGTAAATCCCAGTCTGAGAGCCAGAGAAGAGGAGATGGGATGTCCCAGCTCACTCAGAGATGCAGAGAAAAAAGGAGTGAATTTCTCCTTCCTCTGCCTTTTGTCCTATTTAAGCTCTCAACAGATTGGTGCCATCAGGACCAATATTGGGAAGGACGATCTACTTTACTTAATCCACTGATTCAAATGCTAGTCTCATCTGGAAATAACCTCACAGATGCATGCAGTAATAATGTTTAATCTGGGCACCCATGACCAGTCAAATATGTATTTAAAATTAACCATTACAAATATGGAGTGCACTTAGATAACAGAAATGTGTCAATGTTAATATCTTATTTGATAATTGCACTGTAGTGTTAGAAGTAAACAGTAAAAGTGTCATGTATAAAAAGTACAACTTCTGCAATTTACTCTCAACTTTTTCAGAAAAAAGAGAACAGAAATAATAAAACTACAGGTCAATTAATGTGTCTGGGTAAAGGGTATTGGAGAGTTCTTTGTATTACTTTAAGTTTTAAAATACATCCAAATAAAAGAACAATGCTTATTGGAAAACATAGCATGTATTATGACTCGAGATGTTACTTGAATCTAATCCCATTAAGAGATGAATTAAGATATTACTGATTACTGATTAGAATTAAAATCCAGGCTCCCCTCTAACATGAGACAACTGTTTAGAGTATGAAACAGAACAAAAAACTGACCTATTGTTTGTTTTCAGAATTTTGACAGATGACAGAAAAATAAGTCTTACAAATCTCCAACTGTACTTTCATCTTTTGCAAAGGAAAACAATTTTCATTTGCAGAGGTAGAAAATACATGGCTAAGGGGAAAAATAAGTCCCAAGATAGATGACTATTTAGAGAGTACTAAGATAGACATAAGGAATTTGATTTTTAAGCCATGAACATTGTCTTTATGGTGGAGAATGAAAGGGTACATGCAGTTTCTGAGAGAAGGTGTCAGCATTTCATAAGCCAAGGAGAACAGAAGCCTGAAGATGCACAACCGCTACCTAATTTTCTAAGAGTTTCAAGTGAATGCTGGAATCTGTGGATCCATAAGTTTAATGGCAAAACCCTTTAACATTCAGGAAGATAGTTATGTGGATATTTTTTGAGATCTCTGGATAAAGAAATTAATGAACCACTGTAGTTAATCTATCTCTTTTTATGCGTGGTAGATCAAGGTAATAACTTGGACCTGGAGTATCTTGATTCAACAATGCATTCGAATAAGTCTTTGATTACATGGTTGTGGATAGCAGATAAATAAGGTTTGGAAAACCATAGAGTTCGATATAGGTATAAGCAGCTTACAAAATCATTCTCAGAGGGCACTAACAAAGGAAACAACATCAATCAGGAATGTGCTGTTAAGTTGTAGGACACAGGGATCAGTTCTTCATCTTTTCCTTGACCATTTCTACTAAGCGGCTGTCTGCGGACATTCTGCTCGCCTTTTCTAAAGCACCACGTAAACGGAATCATACGTTATGTTACTTTTTGAGCCTTCCTTTCTTCACTTGGTATAGGGCATTTGTGGTTTACTCAAAATGCTCCTGTTTTAAGTGCAATATTTGCTTTCATCTCTAGAGGTACCGATTACTTCTAATGCCCACACAGTTGGGGTATTTTGCGGTGCGCATTGAGCTGTCTCTTGGCTGTCTCCACTGACTGCTTAGAATTTAGGATTCTTTTGTCTCCTGCCTTGGTAGCCATCATCATCTGCCTTCCAGTTACCAAAATTTTGCTACTGTTCTCTCTCCTTCATAAGGTTTTGTATGCTCTTTCATAAACATTTTCTTATTTTTCTGGTATCATTTTAGGAGGGTACCACCCCTAGGAGAGGAAAATACATATGTCTAATTTTTTAATCTTTACCTGATAATTAACCAAATACATTTTTACATTCAAAATATCTGGGGGAGGGAGCCAGATTTTTGGCTATCAGAAAGTAACAGGGAAAGAGTTGCCCTCCTATTTTAAAGAACTTATATATATATATATATATATGCATATTATATATTGATGGATTATACTGGACAATAAGCAAAGTTGCTCAAAAAGGTTATGGAACATCTCCTGTGCCTCTCAGCTGGAGTGCAAAGTTCTCCTCATACCTGGGACATTGAGTGGAGTCCTTATCGGTGTGTCAGAAGGGTACCCTCCTAGGAATAGGACCAAATTTGCCCGGACTAAAGGCTGTTTTGGCTCCACCAAACCCTTTAAAAGCAAGTTTCAAAAGCATCAAACTGTTTCCATTTGACTTAACCATACCCCAGAAGAAAGCTCAAAATATAATTTTTTTAAAAAGTAACAAACAACGTAAAAATAAAAATATTGGTAAAAACATAAAATAGAAATACACGGAAAAATTACATAGATGATAGAAGTAGTAGACAAAGAAATAAAAACTGTGTGTGAAAGAGAGAGAGAGAAGGAGAGAGAAAGGTTGGGAGAAGTGTGAGCATGATGAGGAAATAAACGGAAGGTATAAAAGTGACCCTCACCAAAATTCTAGAAATGAAAAATACAATATCCTATTAACAGCAGATTAGGCACTACAGAAGAAAGGGTTTGAGAAACTATCCAAACTATCCAAAATCCTAACTGTGCAACACAGATAACAGCATAATTGAAAACTATTGATAGAATATGAGTGAGATATGGGACAAAATATTTGGAGGAAGCTGTATAGAAAACAATAAAAGGATCAAGATAAAAATGAGTAAAAAGAAAAAGTCCCTTTGTCATTTTTCTAAGTCATCTCTTAAATTATACTTTATGGCTAAACTCCCTGATGTAATTATTTTCTCTGATGTAATTTTTTGATCCCCTTGTCTCTCTCTTATTCAATCACCAATCAGTAATTGATCTTATTATGGGCCATGAACTTTGACAAAGATGTGACCGCTGCCCTCAAGATCAGTGTCGACTCATGAGTGACAACAGTTCCCGTACATTGTGTTCACGTGAGTAGTAAATAGGGAAGAACTAAAGGAAGAGAGTTTGCTGACTTCTCGGATATATTACAGTGCCTTCAAAATACCCAAAGAACATTGTCTTCCCTAATAACGTCTGCTGCATAAACAATTGCATAACCACCATAACACCACTTTAATTGTTCTTTCCATTTCGAAATCCTCATTTTTACGACAATATTTTGAAATAACAAAGTCAATAAAACTTATGTGCCCCAAATTTTAATGTCAAAGTGATTCATTATAAAACATTATGGCAAGTATCTCACTGTCCTCTATAGACAACAATAGAACTAAAATCTCTCTCTCTCTCTTCTTTTTGTTTTTTGGTGAGGAGGATTGGCCCTGAGCTAACATCCATTGCCAATCTTCCTCTTTTTGCCCGAGGAAGATTGTTGCTGAGCTGACATCTGTGCCAATCCTCCTCCACTCTGTACATGCGATGCCACCACAGCATGGCTGGATGAGCGGTGTGTAGGTCCACACCCAGGATCCAAACTCATGACCCCAGGCCGCAAAGTGGAGTGGGCCAACCTAACCACCATGCCACTGGGCCAGCCCCAACTAAAATATCTTAATTAGTTTGAAATACATTTTGTAGGAAGCAAAGCTTTTAACAGTTTATTTATATTCACTGATATATAGATTTAATTGACTTTAACAACTAGTCCCCAAGGAACTTAATTTTCTAAAGCTTTTGAACAAGCAATTATTTTAAATATCTCACAAGTTTGTTCAAAACATTAAGTATAGATGAGACATCAAAAATGTAATATTATGATATTTAATTTAATTATGTCATCATTAATTTATCTAAAAGTTAAGTTTCATGAGTACCTTTATGAAAGACCGCATTTGTTACTGAATGAATTGAATTATAGTTAAAACTTACACTCTCACTCCATATCGGGGTTTTAGGCCGGCAGTTCATCAACTAGTTCATAGGACTCAATTCGAGGCGGCAAGGACAGTAGAGAAAGCATTCATCTGGGAACTGAGAGACCAAAACTCTATCTTGGGATCCACTAGCATTACGACATGACCTTGGAAAATCAATTTCTCTTTACTCAAAATTTTGGAAGGACTAAATTAAAATTGTCAAACACTCTAGGTACCCAATCATTCAATTTCCCACACATACGATTTTGCTATCCTTAATACAGTTTTTCCCCCATTGAAGCCAGCATCAGTCTTAAGATAGTACTTCACATGGCTTTTAACAATGAAGTAGATTTGCCACTTGAGAAAAATTTCTTTGCCACAAAACTCTAGAATATTTCCAAGATCTCTTTTAATTCTAAAGTCCAACGTTCTGTAGTGTTCAAATTTTCAGTTTTGGACAAACCTCCTAAAACATCAATTTTCTTTATTGCATTTGTTGGATTGGACTTTGAGATTTCTGACTGATGCAAACAGAAGTGCCTTCATAAACTCAAATGCCTTGAAATCTTTTAATCGCACTTTAGGAAACTGTACCTCACAGTTATGTTAATTATGTTTCCTCTCAATGGACGAACCACAAAAGGCCAAGAGCCTCTTGAAGTCCTCAATTTAAATGATACTGCTTTCATGGCAGATTTGAAGACTCACTGAATATCAATAATCAGATTAAATTTCCTACAGAGACAGAGATGATCCAGTGCTTTCTATTTAGTATAAAACCTTTAAGAGTTGAAAATATGTGCTTTTGTGACTGAGTCTTTCTAAGATGAAAATAATCCCGAAAACAGAAACATTTCATAAAGTGTATTATGTGTAATAAAATAAAATAGCTAAATATTTCTAAATACTGTGAATGCTTACTGAGTCTCTGTTTTGCCTTTGCGTCTGGACTCTGTGGATCTTCCTACAGGGATGTTCTAGGAAGGGCCCTGGGCAGGTGCATTGTGGGAACATTAAAAATCCAGGTGAGATCTTTTGAAGTATGTGCTCAAATTTTTTAAGAAAGAATGAGGAATTTTATAATAAGGTTAATGAAATTAAAAACTCAAGAGTAAGGAACAGAAAAAGATGCTATGATTTGGGCATCATACTTGTTTCCAAGCTTTCTAACCAATTACAATAAAGAAAATATAAAAACTTACCTTTCTCTATAAAAAGGGAGGAAACATACTGGTTATTTAGGAAAAAGCAATAATTGACATTAGATTATTTTCAAAATGTTTGAAATATTCTTGTACCTCCCCACTAATACTACGTTTTTAAAATATAGTGAAAATTGCTCTAGAGATAATTCGGTATTATTAAATACAAATTAAGGAATTTTTAAATGAAATATTATAAGAAACAATATCAAGGTATCAACTGTGACTATTTCTCAGTACTAGGATTATGGTGATTTCATTTTTTCTATGCATTACATTTATAACCAGGAAAACAATAATACACTTTAAACCAAATATTAAGAGGTAGATAGGTCATAATTAAAAAAAAAATTCACACAGCAAAGGGAGGAAGTGAATTTAAATTAAAATGCATCATTGCTTTTTGAGTTTGTAATTGGAAATATAAATTATTATGAAGACTTTTTAAAATATTTTTCATTTAAATAACTTTGATTCGCTATTGACCCGCCTACAAGAGGAAAAAAATAAAAGTAGTAGCAAAAACAAAAAAAGGACAAATTTGTGAGTCTGGTATTCAGTGTTATTTATCTCCAATAACGCCCAACCAGGTATTCACTTAGCACACGTTCATGGAACACTGTGCATTGTCAGGCGACTCTCAGGGGCAATAGTTTAAAAGTCATAATCAGATTTCTTATCTTGAGTTCAGAGTAGTTGAAAAGACAACCAACTTCACAAATTAACATGACCGGGTTGTGCAGGAAGTGATTTCAGAGCCCAGATGGAGAATAGACGACGGGTTCTACGCACAGCTTCCCTTCCGTGCACGTCCTCCGTCACTCCACTTCACACAGTTCAGATCCCGTTGCTGGCTGTTTCCCAAAGATGCTAATGTTTTGTTTTGACTGTTCCCGCGGACGGACTGGAATGCCTTATCGCTCTGTGCCTCAAAATCCAATCCCATGCCTCTTTCACGTTCTCTAAGTCCCATTTACAGTGCCACCTACTTCATGAGATATTCTGTAGACCTCACCTTCTCCCGGACCAGTGCTCCCCCGCCTTTCTCTTACCATCGGATAAATTCTACTCTTCTAAACTGCCAGTTCATTTCATCTGTCTCTCACTTGGGGTTCTTACTGCTTTACACAGTGTATTGAAGATTTTATTTGCACAAATTACTTCCTCTATGTGCAGACTATGAAAGCATGTCACTCAGATCTTCTCCTGTGGGGCGCATATTTGATTGGCATTTCCAGCTGCTGCCCTCCTGGATTTATCACCATGCTCATGTCAAGACTAGGCTTCCCATAGTCCACTCCCTGACACTGAGCGTGGTGTAGGTTTCACTAGAGGTCCATCCCTGCAAGATGAGGAACTGTTCAACTGTTCTGATGGGAAACTTTAGCTTGAGAACTCCACTCCGCCCTCGCTGAAACTGTCTTAGAACTGCACCGTGGCCTGAGACTCTTCCTAACCAATCCTCCTTCACCTCCTCTTTTGTACGGCAGTCAGCACTGCAGTGTGGTGCGAAAGCTTTTCCCTCTTTCTCATACTTGCTCCCCTTTATTCTTCACAGGCCTTTCTCCCAAAACATGTCTCGCATGTATAGTCCTGTCTTGTCATCTGCTTTTCAGAGGACCCAAAGTAAAGCAAGGGGAGCCAGGACTGGCACAAGAAAACAGGCAATTAGAATAGGTTTGGAGACTGGCTCTCTTACCACCTGCCAAGAAAAGAAGGTACCATCTGCGTCATACAATAAGGCACAAGGTGACAGTCCAATTGCTGTCACTGCTGGTGACCTGGGGAAAAGCCCTTTGTACATTTGTTGATTCAGGGATTTGAAATATATGAAGGGAACGATGAATACAAGGCCGACAGAATTGGCTGGTTACTACTAAGGGGTGGAGATGAGAGACTGAGGTCACTGACAAGCAGTTAAGGCCTAAATGTGAGAGCAGAGAGCTTCTCTGATAGCTTAAACAGGCCTTTATCTCCTGAAGTAGAAAAGCCAGAAGAGCTGAGCAGCAGCTGACCTAAAAGAGGCTCAGAGCTCTGGAGATGTATAAATGCTCAGCCAGAGTAGGTCTTTTATTATAAGTCCAGGACCCTGATTGAGAAAACCTGGGACCCTGGTATGTGGACGGGGATATCTGGGTGAAATCCCTGAAGATGTTAGCTCAGCAGATCTCCTTCAATCCCAGAGCTTAGAGAGGCTGGCCACCCTTCCCCAAACAAGCAAGCACCACTCCTCTGCTGGAAGATGCTGCAGAAGCCTCTCCACTGCAAAGCAGCGGGTGCCCCCTCAGAAGCATCCAAATCTCCTCTCTTGCAAACAGGCTGACAAGACGGGTTAAATCTCAGCAGACCCTGGCCAGGGACATGCTGGGCCCAATAAAGGAGGAAATTCATGATACCCCCAAGGTTCTGAAGGCATTAGTTTTGTTGTTTGGACTGAACCAGAAGAATACTCCAGAATTGAAATTTGAGGGTGTTTTACCAAATGGGTAGAATAAACCAGAATCCATTGACTTTGTGCATTTCTTAAGATATAGGATTTAAACACCCTGGCAAAAAAAAAAAACAAAAAACCAAAACACACACACACAAAACGGAGCAAAATTGCTCCTTTCTGTTAACATGAGTTTAGGAGCCAGACAGGTTTGCATTTTACTTCTGACTATAAATTAATGGCATGATCTTGGGCCAGTTGCTTATCTCTTAGAGCCTAGGTTTCCACAACTGTAGACAGGATGTGGATGTTGACATCCCTAACTAACAAGGTTGTGCTGAGCACTAACGCAAAATTGCTCCTTGAGTGACTCTTAGAAGCCTGGAGAACTGGAAAATAATGAGTGAAGTAATATCTAAATTGTCCTGGCAGACTCCAGAGAAAGAAATAAAGATGGTGAAGTGTTCATGTGGGAATGATTATGCTATACGAGAACAGAAGAACCACCTGCGTTATGCACCATGGAAGGCCCAGAGGACGCACCCTTCCCAAGGCTGCTGGGAATGTTCTGGTGAGAGGGGAATCAGCATCATAAAAAAATTCAGTGGTGACTCTCCAGTGCAGGCCAGTACTGACAGCAAGAGAGGTGGCACAGAGCTGGGCTCATTAACATCTAATAGGATTATGGGACCCCATGTAATAGAGGTCAAATGACAAAGCTTACAGTCAGAAGTCTGAAGACCTCAATTATCAGCAATGTTAGACAGAAGGCTAACGGGGCTTGTTCTGCAGGGAACTGTGGCAATGATTAATACAGCATGTTCTCCCTAGAGGCAAAATAGATGAGCAGTCAACAAAGGTCCTACTTAACATCTATGTGATGGTTTATTTTATCTGTCAACTTGCTAGACTAAGGGATACTCAGGTAGCTAGCAAAATAGGATTTCTGAGCTCTGTGAGTATGTTTTCAGAATAGATTAGCATTTGAATTGGTGAACTGAATAAAGCAGATGACCCTCCCCAAAGTGGGTGGGCATCATCCAATCTTTTGAGGTAGAGAATAGAACAAAACGGTGGGGGAAGGGTGAATTTGCTTTCTCTCTGCTTGAGCTAAGACATCCATCATCTTCTGCTTGCAGACATTGAGGCTCTTGGTTCTTGGATTTTCAAACTCAGATCAGGGCTTATCTGATCAGTACCCCCACTGACACGCCTTTGGATTCAGACTAAATTACACCACCTGCCTTTCTGGTTCTCCAGCTGGCAAATGGTAGATCAGGAGATTTCTCAGCCTCCATAACCACATGAGCCAATTCCTATAATAAATTTCCTTTTATCTCTATCTCTATCTACTTATCTCTCTCTCTCTCTCTATCCTATTGGTATGTTTCTCTGGATTACTCTAATACAATCTACAACCAGAAAAAGAGAAGAAGAAAGCAGGAGGCTTAGTGGTTGGTAGCCCCAGTACAAAGTTAGGATCCTTGGCTAACTTTTTGATCTCTAATCCATTGACTGGAGAGGATGAGTATCAGTCGTAGCCCAAGACCAACTGCAGTGATGGAAATTACATTTGTCCCATTACTCTCTGCCGTCCCTTTTCTAAGTTTTCCTCTCAGAAAAAGAGGCCAATAGGAACCATCTAGGATCTACAAGCTGGACTTCATGAAGAAGATGGTCCATGTAGTAGTCATGAAAATATACCTTTCAGGTCTACCATGAGGTGTATTGTTGGCTGACAGCTCCAGAAGATTTCCATGTAAATTCAGAAGGGCATTTGTGCTAGGACCATTCTTTCCTTTGGCTGCTCTTCAGTGACTGAACACGGTGGAGATACTAACTCTGCACCATTCCTGCAAGATGTGGGATTCTTCTGACATGCAACTCTGACTCATGGGCTCTCCATTTGCCTGATCAAACTTTCTTAGAACTGTGCTGCAGTCTGAGACTCTTCCTACCCCATCTTTCTTACTTCTTTCCTCCTCTTCTTCAAAACTATCAGAACTTTATACTGGTTTGAAGCCTCTCTCTGCCTTTTTATGCATTCTCTCCTTTATCCCTCAAAAACATGTTCCCCAATAAATCTCTTGCACATATAATTCCGTCTTATTTTCTCTTTGTCAAAAAACCTGAATTAACTAACATGTCATAAGAGATGCTAAGACCATCTTGGAGCAGAAACCATGTCTTAACTTTAAAGAGAATTGAACTCCATACCGTGTACAAACTAGATGTTTAATAATTGCACGTAAAAATTTTAAAAAGCATGGATGTATAAGTAGTTAAAAATCTATAATTTTGTGTAATTACTTCTATTCTTTACTACTGTATGTAGTTGTGAGGTGACATAACAGAGCAGCAAAGACAAAGGTAAAAGATGAAGCGATGAATTGAACATCCACAGTGTGTAATTGAAACTCTTTCAAGAAGCTCAAAGAACATTCCGAAGTTATTGCTTTAAACGTGCTGAATAGTTTAGATGGTAATCAGTACTATTTAAGCAGAATATAAAAGTCAATAATTGCTTCTCTTACACTGAGGAATTTTTTTTATTAGTCTACTTAGAGACACAAGACATTGTACACACAGTTACTTAGATGGAGCCCAATCAGATTTCAGGATCACAAGTGAACATATGAAGATTTCTACCTGTGGTGCTGTGAGTTTATTAGTCAGTGTTTCTTCTACCTGAAGAGTTTAGAAAATGAAAAAGAAGAAAAATCAATTATTAATGAAATGACATGCTCAGCAGCTCTTTGTAACAGAGCTTTTAATGCTGCAAAAATTGTCCTGGCACAGCTACAGGTTACTGTCACGTGGAATGTGAAAGATTGCCTTTGGCAATTAACAAGTATTAATTAACTTTGGTAGCCCTAGTATGCAGAATCATAATGACATAGGTATCAATGAACACTGCAGCAAATTTAATTGTGTTATTATGGTGCAACACTATATATTCATGCGATACCCTTTTTCGTTGTCAAGCTATTATTTAAGTAGGAGCTTGAGAGATTTTTGTTTGTTTCCTTTCTCTTTTTTTGTGATACAGTAAATAATTAGACCTGGTGTTACTCTTTCTATAGCAACATGAGGCTTAATTCTTTTTTTTTAAAACTGTCATTCAAGATATTGATTGATTGATTTCTGTGGTGAGAACACTTAACATGAGAGCTACCCTATTTACAAATTTTTAAGTGTACATTACAGTATTGTTAATTATAGGCACAATGTTGTACAATACATCTCTACAACTTCTTTATCTTGGGTAACTGAGACTTCATACCCATTGAACAACATCTCCTCATTTCCCTTTCCCCCTAGACCCTGGAAACCAGCATTCTCCTCTCTGCCTCTATGAGTTTTCTGCTTTAGATACCTCATATAAATGGAATCATGAAGTATTTTTTCTTCTGTGACTAGCTTCTTTCACTTAACATAATGTCCTTCAGTTTAACCGATGTTGTTACATATGGCAAGATTTTCTTCCTTTTAAGGCTGAATAATTTTACAATGTATGCATATACTACATTTTCTTTATCCATTAATCTGTCAACGGACGTTTCAATTGTTTCGATGTCTTAGCTATTGTTAATAATGCTGTAATAAGCAAGGGAATGCAGATATCTCTTCAAGATCCTGGATTTCAATTCCTCTGTATATATGCCCAGAAGTGGGATTGCTTGTAGTTCTATTTTTTATTTTTTCTGGAACTTCCATACTGTTTTCCATACTGGCTGCACCACTTTAGATTTCCACCAAGAGTTTACAAAAGTCCCAATTTCTCTACATCCTCCCCAACACTTGTTACCTTTTTTTTTATATAGTCATGTGCCACATAATGAGGTTTTAGTCAACAGTGGACCACATATATGATAGCGGTCCCATAAAATTGGTACCATATAGCCCAGGTGTGTAGTAGGCTATACTATGTAGGTTTGTGTAAGTACACTCTATGATGTTTGCACAATGACAAAATCATCTAACCATGCATTTCTGAGAATGCATCCCCGTCATTCAGTGACTTGTGACTATAATAGCCACCTTAACAGGAATGAGGTGATATCTTATTGTGGTTTTGAAGTATCACACTTACTGATTTCAAAATATATTATAAATCTATGATAATTAAAACAGCAGTACTGTCAAAAAAAACCAACATATAGACCAATGAAACAGAACAGAGGGCACAGAAATAACCCATGCATATATTGATCTTTGACAAGGGTGCCAAGAATACACAATGGGGAAAGAATAGTTTTTTCAGCAAATAGTGTCAGGAAAACTGGATATCAACACGCAAAAGAATGAAATTGAACTCTTATCTTGTATCATATGTGAAAACCAACCTAAAATGGATTAAAGATTTAAATGTGAGATCTGAAACTGTAAAACTCCTAGAAGAAAATATAAGGTAAAACCTTCATGACATTGATCTTGGCAATGATTTCTTGGCTATAACACCAAAAGCACAAGCAACAAAAGCAAAAGCAGACAAGTAGGACTGTCTCAAACTAAAACATTCTGTAAAGCAAAGGAAAGAATCAACAGCATCAAGAGGCCATCTACAGAATGGAAGAAAATATTTGCAAACCATATATCTGATAAGGGGTTAATACCCAAAATATTTAAGGAACTTCTACAACTCAATAGCAAAAAAATACAAATAACTCAGTTTGATTCTAAATAGATTAGACCTTGCTGATGCCAAGTAATGCTATATGTCATCATTTCAAAATAGGCACTCCCAAAAGACCTTCTCTACTAGACGACTAATTTGGGTGGGTTGAAAAAAAAGTATCATTGACTGAGTATTGAAAAAATTTTCTTTATCAGCTTGATTATAGTATATGTATAGTGAACTGATTGCATTGAAAGAGCACAATAAGATGAGTTTTGACAGTTGTATTTACCTATGGAAATATCAGCACAATCAAGATACAGAACAATTGCATCACCCACGAAAGATCCCTCATTCCACCTCACAGTGCAATTGTTCCTCCATCCGCAGCCCCAGAAAACCACTGATCTTCATTTTGTCATCAGATATTAGTTTTCACTTTAAAAAACTTTATATAAGAGGAATCTCACCATATGTATTATTTTGGATCTGGCTTCTTTCACACTGGGACATGATTTTGAGTTCATCTATGTTGCTGTTTGTATCAGTACGTTGTTTCTTTTTTTATTGCTGAGTAGTATTCAATTGTATAAACGTACCAAGTTGAATTTATCCCTTCACCTCTTGTTGCACATTTGAGTTATTTTCCGTTTTGGGTTATTGTGAATAAAACTGTAAATATCGTTAATACGTATCTTTGTTTACACATATATTCTCATTTCTCTTGGCAAATTTAGGGTAGACATATTAAATAGTTAAGAAACTAGTAATATCATTTCACATTTCCACCAACCGTGTATGACAGTTCCAATTGCTTCACATTTTGATGAAAAGTTGACAGTTTCAGTCAGGAGTTTTGATTTGAATTTCCCTAATAACTACTAATTTATATGTTAAGTGTTCATCATATATCTTCATTTGAAAAGTGTTCACATATTTTGCACATGTTTAATTTAGTTGGTTTTCCATCACTGAGTGATAAAAGTTATACATAGGTACTGATATTTGTATAAAAGACCCTTGTCAAATAAATGTTTTGTGAATCTGTTTTCCTAGACTCGGTTGTCTTCTTCATTTCCCCATAGTGTTTTGGGAAGAGTAATTTTCTTTGTATTATTTACAAAGATCCAATTTACACATTCTTTTCTTTTCAGTTCATGCTTTCTTTGTCCATGTCCCATCTAAAAATATCTTTGCTTTTGCCAATGCAAAAAACATTTTATCTTTTTTTCTTCTAGAAGTTTTATAGTTTAGTTTACACTTAGGACTATGATCACTTTCAAGTATATTTTTCATAGAATATAAAATAAGAGTTGATGGCCATTATTCTTCCACGTGGATATGTAGTTGTTTCAGCACAATACGTGAAAAAGACATTCTTTTCTTCTTTAAGCTGCCTTGGTGCTGTTGTGGGAAATTATTTAGCCATGTGTATGTGGGTCTATTTTTAGAGTCTCTATTCCTCTGTAGATTCATAGGTGTATCCTTACATTATTACCACACTGTCCTGATTTCTGTACCTCTTTACTAAGTCTTGAAATCAGGTGCAAGTTCTCAATTTTGTTCTTTTTCTTGTTTTGGCTCCTCTAGAACATTTACATTCCCATGTAAATTTTAGAATCATCTCGTCAGTTTCTACAAGGAAGCTTGCTTGGATTTGAATAGAATAAAATTATATCTATAGATCAATTTGTGAAGAAATGTCATGCTAATAATATTCCTACCTTTATTTAGATCTTTCATTTCTCTCAACAGCATTCTGTAGTTTTCAGTTCAGATGTCTTATTTCCCTTTTGCTAAATTGTTCTTAAGCATTTTATGTTTTTCAGCACTTACACAACATATTTAATTTCATTTTGCAATTGTTTGTTGCTAGTATAAAGATGCAATCAAATTTTTTAACATTAACTATGCAGTTGGCAAACTTGCTAAATTTTCTTATTAGTCCTAATAATTATTTTATGTTTATGTTCTACAAAATCAACTATAACATCTTCAAATAGATTTAATTTTACTTCATTCATTTTGATCTTTTTAACATGATTTTTTTTTCTTGCCTTTTTGCACTAACTAGAAGCTCCAATATATGCTTAAATAGAAAGCATGATACTGGGCATCTTTTCCTTGTTCCTAACATTAGGAGAAAGTCGTTCAACATTTCATCATTGAGTATGTTGTAAGTCGTAGAGGGAAATGTTTTACAGGTAAAGGGATCAATAAGTACAGAGATTCAGAGACGAAGAAGAGTACAGTGTGCTGATAAATCTTCACACTATTTCATAAAGTAAGGGCAGAGAGAATAGGGCAGGAACTGGGGAGAGGTGAAGCTGGAGAAGCAGGCCCAGACATCAGGGGACTGGTTCAACATCTGTTCCTCATACATTCTCTATACTCACTTATTTGGATTGCCTCTTTTTAGTTCCTGCTTTAATTGCTGAATATCTTTTGGTTCAATTGTCGAATTAACTTTGAGTTCAATAGTTTCTACAAATTCTCTCTGTGTTGCTACACCTTGTCTTCACCTATGATCACCATCTCTTGTAGATCCTAGCGCTACTGTATGAGTCTGGTTCAATCACACAACTACTTCTAGCTTCCAATCAGAATCTTTCATCTTATATTTGTCTCTGAAATGCAGATGGAGCCTATGGTGGAAAAAAAAAAAAGAAAAGGAAAAACAACTTTCTTCAAACATACTCCATGCTCGGTAGTTTATATACTGGTTGTTTTTCTAGGCCACTTTCACTGAGATCTTGTTAAGCAAATCCTCAGTTGAGGCCCATATGCATTAGAATGAGATTCCGTAACGTAGATGAGTCAGAAGAATTAACTAATCTGTAATAATCTGTGACACATCCCAGAGTGACAGGCATTCTCTGCCACACGTGGGTAGAATCATGAATGCCGCCGTACGTAGCTGAAGAAACGGAACTTAGATCTGGCAGCTGTCATAGTGGTTAAAAGCACAGACTTGAAAATAATTTATGCCTGGGTTTAAATCCTAACTCCTTCACTGGTCACCTCTGTGACTTTGGGAAATTTGCCTAAGTTGTCTAAACCACTTTTTTTTCTTTAAGTGCCTAAGACAGGTGTAAATAATACTGACTATATTGAAGACTTGCTGTGAGGGTGAAAGAGCTGTTTCTTAAAAAGTTCTCACAAATGATTCTGTCAGTGACCCACACACCCTCTTGGCCCTCACCGTTTCTGTTAAGGTCACTGGACTGCCATCTGCCAGCAGTAGTGTCTCTTTGCTGAAGGGCTTTATCTGGCCTCTTGAGCCTGTGTTGCTCATAGATGTGACAGATTAGAAGACTGGAGAATTATTCCTTGAGAGCAGCTGTTAACCAGTGATTGACAGAAGTAGGTAGACAAACATGCCAGCTCCTTCTCCACTATCGTGAAACAACTCTAAGCCGTGTTCCATGTTGACTCCCACTCTCCAATGGGTCTGAGCTCCAGTCAACTATAGCAGCAATGGGTTTGATAATTCCCTCTTGAGTGGTTTTCTTCCCTTCCCTGTCTCATGCATTAGGGATTAATTATCGGGTCCACTACGAGTGATAGGAAATAAGGGATTTATTATCGAGATGGGAAGTAACAAAATTGTGAGAGCTGGTGGAAAAGTCTGTGGAAGGCTCTTGCCTGTGCATTGTGTGGGGGACCTGATGTCGATCTAGATCAGCAGGCCTGGAAGTCAAGAAAAGAAGCTTATGTGAAGTGAGGGGAAGAGACAGAGTGGAATCCATGAAGACAGACAGAGACCCACGTTTGGTCTCACTGTCTCTGACCTTGATGCACAAGTGATCTGCAGAAAGAGTGGGAGCTGTTTCCCATAGAACCGTACATGCATTGTCCAGGACTGCAAAAGCCCTGAGAGGCAGTATTGTGGGACCAGGAGGAGCTGCAGACCTGGCTGCTGCCACACAGTCACAAGGTGACCCAATGGGTCAATGAATAGTGCTTGAGTGACAGAAATCCCTGGCACTCCCCACTGACCTCCTAAACCCGATAGCTGCTCTTCCCTTCTGCCTTCCCATCTCATGCACGTTTACCTGTGGACAGCTTTAGCCTGGGACCATACAGCGAAGGGAATTGTGGGAAGCAGAGTGGACAGAGTACAAAATCACCATGCTTTGTTCTCCCCAACAGATGTTTCCTTCATCATTAAAATAAACTATTTGTACTTGAATTCTTTTCTCTGGGTCTAGGGTTTGCTTCCGGGAGGAACCCAGTTTAAGACATTGCTTGACACAACATATGGCAAGAATTAAAAACCTGTGTTATTTATATTCCTAGTCACAGCAATCTTCCCTGATAATTGTTAAAACTAATATGTGGTCTTTCCATCTTCCAAATCCTTTTTTCTCTAAAATTACAATGATTGCCACATTTTAGTACATACATATATACTAAATATCTATCTATCTGTCTAGCTGTATCTATCACCCTTAGACTTTTAGGATTGCATACATTGAGAATATGATTCAGGAGGTGCTTTGAGGCATAGAAACACCTATATGCTAAATAAACACCCTGGATGGTTGCGATGAAGGTAGCCCATGGACTACATTTCAGAAGCTCTGATCTAGTATATACATTTTTTCTAATTTTTATTCTATACAATGCTATAAGTGCTTTGGATTTCTAGTTTTAGATGAGATATAATCTTATTTATTTCTACCTTTCAAATGGTGAGGAAGATACAGAATCGATGAAAATAAGAAAGAAACTGATGCATATTTTCCCTGCCAGGAAGCACTAAATTGAATTATTTCATGGGACAGGCAAACACACGGAAATTTATCATTTTTAAGTATTTCATAGTATAATTTAAAAACACATCTAAAATTATTTTTAAAAGAAAACCTGTTGCATAACAAAAAATAATATTTAAATCCTTTAGCCAAATATTTCAAAATATACACAAAAACATAAATATACGAACTATATTACAACTTTCTACCTTTGAGAAATATATTAATTGCTTGGCATTGACACTGCTATTGGCAGATTTAAAAAGGGACCAATAGAGCCATGCAAATTTTGGCAGGATTTCCCTTTCTCCCTGCCGATCCTATGCAAGTGGCCATCACAATCTGTCTGAGGGACCAGTTCCAGGAACGATGCTATAGTTAGAATGGCTCATTGACCTCTTCTAAGAGACTTTCAGGATGAATTCATCCTGTCTTATATCTGTGCTAACCTCACTGACCACAGAAAATTCAATACTCATAATTTATGCTTTATTTATCTCTGAAAACTCTTTTCCTGATCCTAGCTCCTGATGCCCCAAACTTTTCGTCTATGACCCCTGGGACTCATAACATGGCTTCAGCAAAATGACCTGTATCCAAATGTCTCGTCTGATTATCCCATTAACTTTCTCACTATCAGAAATCTGGCTGTCCTCTGGGGACACTGCACCAGATATAATCTCAGTCCAGGGAAAGTGTCATCTAGGTCCTTATTAACATTTGCATATCACTGTGACCCTCCCCTCCCTAACATCTTCCTTTGAAGCTCATGACATCACACTGTATCACCTGCTATATCATCTCCTTCCTGGATACCGTTTGTCATTCTCCTTCATTTCCTAATAGTTCTCTCTCTCTCTCCAATTCTTTGGCCTTTTATGTCTTTAGGCTTTCCACGTTCTGTGACCTTCAATCCCCTCTCCAAACACTACCATGCCTCATCTTTTTCTTTCCAGTAATTTCACATCATCCCAAATCTTAAAGCACCTCACTTTCCAATGGCTGCTACTGTCTGTGCATTTTACCCACTCTAATAGCTCAACTCCAAAAAAACTGTTTCCTCTTTGGCACATACTACCTATTGATCTTTCCATTGTCCACCATCTACCTCACATTCTTATTCCACTTGTTTCCTGCTTTGGAGTCAATGACTTATTTGCTTATTGCCTTAGCTCCATTGCCTCTATTAACTGTCTGAGAACTCATGTAAACACACCTCCAATCTGAGTTCAATATTGATATCTCTCTACTCTTTTCCCATGAGTATAGAAAAATATGCCACCCTACTAACTGGTCTCAATTTAAATTTATGACCATATGAGACCACAGTAGTCTCATAAATTCTGCTATATTTAAGCTGGTGAAGTCACTCTCCCCCTCTCCAGACGTTTATTTCACACATCTTACCTCCTCAAACTTCCAAGGCACCCTCTCATTTCTCATTCTCTTGAAGAGAGTAAAGAAATCAGAAAAGAATTCCACATACTTACATCACTAAAACTACCAATTTGCCTTTATTGCTGTGCTTATATTATGCTTTATTCTTGAATTTCAATAGATACACTTTCCATGAGTATAAGGGCATCCCTTCATATGCATTTGTTCCTATTTTTCTTGCCTATTCAAGGACTTTGTACTAAAAGTTCTTCTTCTTTTTTAGTTATTCTCAATTTTTACCTCTCTACTTACACATTACCATCACTGTACACCAACAATATAAGTTTACTAAACCCTTGTCTGAATCTACATCCCTACCTGGCTACCTATCCTACGTCCTATCTCTGCTCCTCTTTCTAACAAAACTCTTTGAACAGTTGTCCATACTCATAGTCTCTACTTCCTCTGCTCTTATTCATTCTTGAGCCCACTCTACTCCATTAGAGCTTGGTCTCTCTGCTAGTTTTCTCATATAATTTACCACTCTCCTCTTGACCCCTCCATTCCCAGCACTGTGGCCTCCTTGCTTTTCCTTGACCATACCAAGAAAACTCCAGTCTCAAAGTCTTTGTATTTATCATTTACTCCACCTGGAAGACTCTTTCCAAGGTTCAATAGGACTCGCTTTAGGTAGAAATTTGGAAGGTAGATACTCAACTGTTTCTATTCTCACAAAAAGCTAGTGGAGATTCACCAACAAAGTAAATATTGGTAGGAGAGGACAAAGAAATGGGAAAATTGTGGGGGGCTTTGAGAACAAACAGCCAAGTAAGGAAAGGTTCCCTGCTTTGAGGGTGTGAATATTTCAGCTCCTCTGAATTGTGTGCTTTTTCTTTAAGATTTTCCAAATTTGAATCTACAAATTTGTAGATCTTTGGTAGGGCAGAGATTTATGTCTGTTGTCTGTGCACCATGACCATGTACATAGTTGCAAAGTGCAAATCTGTCATAGCAGTTTCAACAAACACTAAACAGACAGTGTTTTGTTGAATTTAAATTTCTTCACCCAAATTCAAAGTGGTTTATTTGGGGCCACACTAGTAGGAAAATTAAAAAGATCTTTAAGATGTCTGTTTTAAAATAATAAAGTCAAAATGCTTCTTTATTAAAGTATCTATTGTTTACTCTTTTATACTTCTTTTATTAATCCTGGGTCTAACCTTTAAGTGTTTAAAACCTTGAAAATGATAGGTCTGTCTAGGGCTCAATAATAAATGGATCTTTCTGTTTGACCTAAATAAGTTTCTGATAACTGAAATCCTTTGACAACCATATTGGTAAATCAATTCAGGGCAATAAGTGCTTACTAAGTATCTCTTTGCAAGATACTGGGCAAAAGGGCATCATTAAAAAAGTATCATAAAGCCAAGGCATTCCACCTAAAAGCCTAAAACGAATAAAAAAGAAACAAACACACAAACAAAAAGGCAAATAGACAACTTTCCCCAGCAAGCAGTTGCTCTGTTGTCTACCAGGGCAGACCAGACCCAGTGGTCTCTTGGATGATCTGGCTTCCTCCTTGGTTGTGGTTCATTCTGCATGTATTCTAGCCCACTCTGCGTTATCAATCAACACTTCACTAATTTTCCACTTTTCAGAATTTTATTGAATCATCTATCTATAGCCCCATTCCTACCTTTTTATTGTTAATATTACTAAAATTTTATACTTTAAGGATATCTTAGGAAAAAGAAGTATACCACTGTGTTCAATCCATCACCTTGAATGAGAAATCTAGATTTTCTTCTGGTTAATTATAGCTGTTTTTTTCTATGGTGCTCTAATCCCCTCCCATGACTTCCACTAACATCTATGTGCTGATCACTCACAAATCTGTTTTCTGGAAATTTATTGTTAACATTGTCATAAAAAAATTGGAACAATTGTGGCGTTTGTTTTACAGGCAGTAAAGAACTGTCTATCAGTTTGAAGAACCAGAAGCCCAATAGTTAACCACGTAACCCCACTTAGTTCACCCCAAAACACCTGAAACTTAACATGTATAAAACCCAACAACTTATCTTTTTCCACAGCTCGCTAATTAATGTTGAGTGACAGAAGTGGTAGAAATAGAAAAGATGGGATTGATTCACAAGACATACTAAGAAGTATTGACAGAGTTTTGTGACTGTTAAGACATGAATGTTGATGGAAAGATCAAAGATAATCTGAAGGTTTCTGTTTTGGCTTTCTCCTTAATTTTTGGCGTAGTGGATAGTGACACCATTAACTAAGTGAAAACATCATTGGGGTTGGAAAAGATGAGGGAGTCAATTTCTGGATAAGTTAATTTTTAAGTACCTGTGGAATGTCCAGATAAAGAAACCAAACTTCATTTACCATGATAAAAAGTATGTTTTATTTGTAAGATGGTCAGCCGTCTGATTTGCTGGGACTGTTCTGTTTTAGCACTGAAAGTTTGCCATATCGGGAAGCCCCTCAGTCCTGGGCAGACTGGAAGAGATGGTCCCCCTAGTTTTGTAATACAGATAAGTTCCAGGAGACATTATATTGTTTAACTGTTGTCTCAAAATTGTTCAATTGAGCAAAAGCTTCTAGAGCAGTGCTGTCCAATTTATGTATAATATGAGCCACAAATGTAAGTCATACATGCAACCTTAAATTTCTCCCAAAATCATTGATAAAAAAGATTAAGAACTGGGTGAGATTAATTTTACTAATGCATTTACTGTAACCCAGCAAGTTCAAAATATAATAATTTCAGCAAATAATCAACATAATTTATTATTAATAAAATATTTTACATTATGTATTTGTAAGTTATTAATATCATCATGTTAAGACTTTGAAATCAGATGTGTATATTACAATATATCTTATTTCGATTCAGATTAGCCATATTTCAAGGCTTAATAGTCACATACGTATGTTCTGGTTACTATACTGAACGTCTTACTTTTGAAGAAACCTATGAAAAAACAGATGTGCCCAATATGGACTAACTGGTGTGTTTTAGGCACTATGGTGGAATCGTTGAGAGAATGGAGTGTGGAAAGTAAACATGAATATATTTAAGTTCTATCTTGCTATTTATTGGCTGAGAGATGTTGAGGGAATATTGAAAATCTTTCCAAGTTCCAGACTATGTGTTATTGCATGTACTGTGTTTAGCACACATGGAACATATAATAAATTAATAACATGTTAGATGTTTCGTTCCTATTTCATTAATTTGGTTATTACATTTGAAAATATGTGTTTGTGAAAATAACAACAAAGGAAAAAATCATCTGGTTGATGGTGGCCTACATTAAATCTGCTGTCTTATGATCACAGCACAGGAGCAGAGCCTTCCTTATGAAGTCTGTTTCCTATGATTGTGTGAATTAATTAAGTGCTAAAGAAGAGATTAAGCATATTGTACTCTCATAGTAGAAATTTAGTAAAAAAAGGTGGATTATAACAGAATCCATTTTGAACTGTTTTTAAAGTCTCGCCCTCTGTCCTTTCGTTCTCTCTCTCAAAAAATGGAGTTCCATATTAGAACTTTCGAATATCCGTTTAACAGTATGTGTACCATGTAGCAGCAACCATCATTATCACACATGCCAATTAATTCATGGTTTTTACTAGTATAGAAATTTATAATATAAGCAGTTAGATTATTTTAGTGAAAAATATATACATGTAATTTCAGTCCTATATTTGTAGAATTTCAAAGGTTTATAAAGGAATTATTTATGCTCTTTATTCAATTTTACTTTCCTGCATTTTCGAGGCTACAACCTATGTTCGAGTGCTGTTTGCGATGTATAATTCTAAATGACTTGGAATATCTTGTTCTTGAATGAAGTTTAAAGTACACGTATTTAATCAAATTTAGAGCACCTTGTAGGGTACATTCTTATTGAATTTAAATAAGTCTAATTCAATAAAATCTTTTAAGTGCTTCTTATATTCCATATGTTTTGCTATATTCTGGAGGTACAAAGACAAATAGGACATTGGTCCTGATCAAGGATATCACAGACAAGCATAGGAGAGAGACACCCTTAAAACAACTCACATGCATGTGCACACACCCCCCCCAAAATCTGTGATCTGAGATGATGCATGCTTAATTAGTAAAGTGATATGAGGCACAGTGGACAGAAAGAATAACTTTGCCAGAAAGTATCTGGGAAATCTACAAAGGCAATGATATTTGAGCTGTAACTAGAATGGCTAACATGTATGCAGCACATAAAAAGAGAGGGCGGTGGAGAAAAGAAGCTTTCAAGCTACAGGAGTGGGCTGAGCAGAGCACTGCGACTGGAGTGAGGGATTTGCTCCTGGCAGAGTCATCTTGTGTAGTTAAATACACAAATTGTACCTCCATAGTAGCTGGAAATGAGGCTGGAATTTGAAGCTTGGTTCGTTTTGTAAAGTGTTTGAATCAGAGGTCTCCCTACAGTTTCACTTTCAAAAATATATGTTGTTATTTCTTAACTAGTTCATACCCTTTCTACTTTCTTTTTATAAAGTACTAAACTCTTAAGGAGTTTAGAGGGATCCACATTTTTTTGCAATCTACTTAATTACAATTTTTACTGAAGTAATATTAGTTATAATGGCATCTAGACTACATTATAGAGCATACAATTTATGTATTAAAACATCTTGTGTTATACAGACCTATATAAATTAAACATTCAAACCACACGGGTCTGCATAAGTAATGTTTCCATCTACACAGGCCCGCCCCCATCTTTGTCTCTTTGATGGTGACCATTCTAACAGGTGTGAGGGGATATCTCATTGTGGTTCTGATTTCCATTTCCCTAATGATTAGTGATGTTCAGCACCTTTTATTGTAGCTATTGGCCATTCGTGTTACTTACTTTGAAAAAGGTCTATTCTATTTGTACATTTTTGATTGGATTACTTGCTTTTTGCTGTTGAGTTGTATGAGCTCTTTATACATTTTGGGTATTAACCCTTATCAGATGTGATTTGCAAATATTTTCTCACATGTTAACTTTTCATTTTGTTAATTGTTTCCTTTGTTGTGCAGAAGCTTTTTGGTTTGATATAGTCCTGCTTATTTATTTTTGATTTTGTTGCTTGTGCTTTAGATGTCATATCCAAAAAAGATCTGTGTCAAGATTTTATTCCTATGTTTTCTCCTAGGAGTTTTATGGTTTCAGATCTTACATTTAAGTCTTTAATCTATTTTGAGTTACTTTTTGTGAGTGGTGTAAGATAGGGGTGTAGTTTTATTCTTTTACACATGAGTGTCCAATTTTCCCAGCATCATTTGTTGAAAAGGGTATCTTTTCTCCATTGAGTATTTTTGCTCCTTTGTCAAATATTAGTTGACCAAATATGAGTGGGTTTATTCTGGCCTCGCAGTTCTATTCCATTGATCAATGTGTCTGTTTTTATGCTAATTCCATACTGCTGTGATTTCTGTAGCTTTATGATATAGCTTGAAATCAGGAAGGGTGATGCTTCTCTCTTCGTTCTTTCTCAGAATCACTTTGGCTATTCAGGGTCTTTTGTGGTTCCATATACATTTTAGTGTATTTTTTTTCTTTTTTACTTCTGTCAATAATACCATTGGAATTTTTATAGGGATTCTGTCTCATCTATAGATGGATTTGGGTAGCATGGACATTTTAACAATATTCATTCTTCTGATCTGTGAACACAAGATATTCTTCCATTTATTTGTGTCTTCTTCAATTTTTTCCATCAATGTCTTGAATTTTCAGTGTACAGATCTTTCACCTCCTTGGTTAAATTTATTCCTAACTATTTTACTCTTTTTGATGCTGTTGTAAATGGGATCATTTTCTTTGTTTTTTTAGATAATTCATTGTTAATTCATAGAAATTCTGTATCCTGCAACTTTACTGAGTTTGTTAATTAGATCTAACAGATTTTTGGTGGAGTCGCTGGGATTTTCTGTATATAAAATCATGTCATATGCAAATAGAGACAATTTAACTTTTGCCTTTCCAATTCTGATGCGTTTCATTTCTTTTGCTTACCTAATTGCTCCAGCAAGGACTTCTAGTACTATGTTGAACGAGAGTGGTGAGAGTGGGCACCCTTCTCTTGTTCCTGATCTTAGAGGAGAAGCTTTCAGTCTTTCACTGTTCAGTATGACATTAGCTGCGGGCTTGTCATATATGGCCTTTATTATGTTGAGATAGACTAGATGAAATTTTGAGTGACGAGATTTGGCACAATCCATTTGGTCTTTTACACCACCTTGTTTGGTATGTGTTTTGTAGTAACAAGCAAAATTCTAGAATTTGAAGAGACTTTGGTTTTATTCTCATTTACTTCAATATGTTCAGCTTTATATTTTAACTCATTTTTTAAACCTACTTCTTTCCTTGTTTATGACCTACATTTTCTCCAAATGAGAAATGCTTATATAGCATTAAAATACCTATTATAAGGGCTTTATTATTTGTAGGAGAAAAATCCATAATTTTTTATTGTATATTATATAAACTTAAAAACATTCTGTCTGTTCATCTCAATGTTTACTTACTTTTCTACATTTTGATATAATCTACCAATTTAATTTGAAATTTAATTTAATCTATTAATTGAATTTCTTAACCTATTTTCTTTTTAAATATTTATGGTCAGACAGTAGTACACAGCATTCAAATATTTCAAGTTAAGGTACATTCTATGAATAATAAAAAAATGATATAAAACTCGTGATTACAGCTATGCAAAATTATAGATGCATATAAAGAAAGACTGGAATGGAACATAGGCAAAAAGTTTTTTTGCAAGAAAGTGGAATATCTACTGATTATTTTTTCTTTTGATTTTTGCTGTTATTACAATACTGTCTCTAGAATACTTTTAAAATAAAGCACTGTAAATGTAAATGTCCATAATAAACTGTACTCTTTTCCTACTCTCCAGAGCTTGTCTAAGATGAGATGGTTCTTGGCCTAGAGAGATGGAGAATTAATGGTAAGCTCAGCAGGGGACTCATAGGCAACCAGCGAGTGGTTTTGGAAAAGCTGCTCCCTGAATTAGGCACAGACAGGACACACAGTAATAAAGACACTGTTTCCTTATCAAGTTTTAACCATGTAAGAAATAACAGACTTTATGACTTTAATGCATTTTTTTTAGTTTCTTTGCAAATACTAGTCTCCATCTACCGCCACCTATGCCATTAAACTTAAGGAGAAATAATCATACACACAGGATTTTGAAGCTGGAAGACATGGCAGAAGCTGCTATTTTCAACTCTACCTTAGATAGAGCTCCAAAACCAGAAATAATCTAACCTTTTAGTATAAACACAGTTTTTAAAAAATAAATTCATAAAAGTGTTGATCTTTTAATCGCCCATAATTAACAGAATCACAAGTTGTTCATTTCCGCATTTTGAGCAGGATGCCTTCTACCACAGACAGCACTTGAGGCAAAACTCAGTGTTCTTTGATTATTTGTAGCCTTGCAATTTGGCTGTGTAACCCTCCCACTCACTGTCATTCTGCATTTTTGCTTAGATTAATTACAATATAGTACATTAAAAGCCAAATAGAGCTGGGTAGCCGTGTAGGGCAGTAATGGTGACAAGATTTGAGTCTAAGATTTCCAGGAAGAGTAGATTTTATTTTATTCCTGTCATGACCTTACAAATACTGCACAATATTCCCATAACAAAGTATTTATACAGAAAGAACTTGTACATTGGTCATCTAAACTTTTTCGCTTAGGTGGTAGTTTACTACAGAGCTGAAAAGCTGTCTGGCTTTACTGGGATTCTCTTTCTTCATATGAGATTGCCTTTTCATTCCAGAACAGAAATCTAGCTCATTCTTTTTAATGGTTTTGTAATATTCCATTGTGTGGCTCTACTGCAATTTGTTTCACTGGTCACTCATTAATGCAAGGTTAGGTTGCTTATGCTCATTTGTTATTACAAGCAATGCTGCATACGTATTTCTACTACTTTATGTGCTTTTATGATCATATCTATAAAATAAATTCCTAGAAGTGGACTTGTTGGGGTCAAGTGGAGGTGCATTTTCAATTTTAAAATATATTGTCAATTGCACTCTAAAGAGTTCCAGAGTTACATTATTTTGCATGTTTTGCCATGCTTTTATTAGTATTAGGCAATATCAAGCTTTGTGTTTTCTGTCAATCTGATAATTGAAAAAATTGGTCTTGAGATATATTTTATCAGTTAGTTGTGAACTTTATTTGAAGATTCTGTGAGAACTAAATACAGATTTGTCTTTATCACAGCTTCTCAAGTGGAATATTGTTAGCAGAGAATTGGCAACCTTTAAGGGACAAGAGGATGCTTGGATGGTGCTTTGGAGATCTCGTGAATGCTGCTCATTATTCCCTTAATGAAAATTCTACAAGAAAATGAACTGTATGATATTTTTGGCTTCTTAAAAATAAATGAGATAATGCAAGAAAGCAACTTGTAAAAGTTGAAATAAATTGTTTCATGAACTAGGAAAATGTAAGTTCTCGAACATGAAGAGACATTATGAAATTCACTTTGGCAAGTAAGGACATTTCCTTTGAATGACCACTCACTGGAGATTTTTTTGTCCAAGAAGTAATAAGGCTATATTTCTATCTAGCCTACCTCTCTCCCCTGAAAGCTTAACACAATATGAGTTCAGTAGCGGCTTGATTGATATCTAGTTGCAGATAAAAGAGGCCCGCTCTTTTGGTATGAAGGAGAATTTACCAGGACCAGTCTTCTCAAGGGATGGGCCTGAGGCGAGCTTCGCTGAGTCTGGTGGAGTTCTGCTCTGGCTAATCCCACTGAACTCGTTACAGCCTGAGAAAACTTCTCTTTGACAGAAAACTCCTGCCCTGTTTGAAATCTCAAATCTCTAAATAATAATCAGTTTCACTAAGGCTGTAGTTCCTTCCCTAATATCTTCTCTCTCCAGCCAGTTCAAATGTAGCATATTCAAGTTGAACACATACCGAGAAGCAGTGTTATTCATTTTAAACATTATTAACATAGCCAAATATTTAAAGGAGATAAAAATAAAAACTGAAATGGCAAAGAAGTTGATAATAGTTCATGGCTGTTTAGTCTCACATGACTTTTAAATCCCACTGGAAGAATGGTTTTGAATTTTATGGTGTTCTTTTGATAAAACTACTCAATTACTATTTGTGTATAAACCACAGATGGGAAAACTATTGAACATCTTTTAAAATGATGCATACATAAGGCTGCCACTCCTAAAAAATGTTATAACATCATTAAGGTGACTGAATGGACCCTAGAGAAGTCCACCCCCATCTTTCCACACCTATGAAAAATCCATGTTGCTCACAAAACTAAAAAGACCCTGTAACACCTAAACAACAGGAATTCCTGGTGCCTAGTATGGAGCTCTTCGCGGAATATGAAAGTAATGAAAAAATCATGAGTTAAAAAATAGCCTTTATAGTGGATCTATATAGATGCAAATGAGTCTGAATAAAAATCTCAGCAGTTTCTTTTTTTTAAATTGGCAAAATTACTTTAAAATTTAATGGCAATGGAAATATCCACAAATGTTGTCTCCAAGAAGTACACAGCTGGACGTTCAGAGTTCTGATAGCAGGACTGTTGTGAAGGGACAGTAATTAAGATAGTATGAAATTGGATAGACAAACAGACAAACGGGATGAAATAGTAAGTATGAACTCAAGCTCACACATACCCAGCTATTGTTTTATGGCGCTAGTGACACTGGAGCATATGGGTGAAAAGATAGTCTTTTGAATAAGTAATGCTAGGTCATTTGGAGTTCATATAAAAAAATAAATAAATGTTGATCTCTATCTTACACCATACACAAAAATCAATTCTAGATGGATTGTAGATCTAAATGTGATAGTTAAGCAATAAGGCTTTTAGGAGATTAATATAGGAGAATATACTTATTAGCTATGAATAGGCAAAGACTTCTTGCAACAAAAAAAGCACTAACTAGGAGTGACATCAGCAACATGATGGTGTCAGCAGTTCCCTTTGTCTCTCCCCCTTCTAACTACAACTAAATGGACATTCATTAATCAATGGAGGATACCCACAAAGCACCTCAGGACACCTGTGAGACCAGTGCTGCTACACATCAGAAGGTGGGCAGACTACCTCCTGGGAGGAGGTGGAGATAAATGAGAACTCTCTGGCCCCCACACAACCCAGTACCCTCGAGCAACTACTCTCCCAACTGCTGCACTCATAGCACTGCTGCGGCTCCTAGGGTGGGCATGTGCATCAGCATGACTGTGGAAACAGGTGACTGCAGCCCTGAGGCCCCTATGATTGCTCTTTGTTCTGGTGGGAAAACCCACAGGCCCACCTCAGACCCAGGGAGTGACTCAGATTCAGACCCAGTAGGAAGTCCCCACCCACAAAGCACAAAGGCTCGTATGATTTAGGAGCAGACACAGTGCAGCTACGAGTCTGGGAGAACAAACCCCAGCTGCCTTAAACACCCATAGCTCTGCTGCAGCCCTGAAGTGGCAAGTGAGACCCAGCGGGACCATGGGAGCGGGTGGTGACAACCCTGAGCACCAGCATGATTGCTCTTTGGTCAAGTGGGAAAAACCACAGCCCTACCACAACCCCAGGTTCCAGTGGGGAGGCCCTGCCCACAAAGCACAAAGCCTGCTACAACTTAGGAGAACACAATGGTGCAGGTGCATCCTGGGCAAAAGTGACTCTGGCTGCTGCAAATGTCCACAGTATCACAGTAGCCCTGAAGGTGCAGTACAACTGGTGGGACTGTGGGAGTTGGTGGCAGGAGTCCTGAGACCCTGTGTGATCACTCTCTTGAATGGTGGGAGACTCTACAATCTCACCATGGCCCAGCTAGTGGTACTGGTTCAGACCCAGTGGGGAGGCCCCACGCACCAAGCACAACAGCTGGTAAAACCTAAGACCAGACAGTGGCAGAGCTGCAAGTCTGGGAAAACAAGTTCCCAGCTGCCTTGAAAGCCCATAACACCACTGCAGTCCCTAAGGGAGGAGTATGTCTAGGCAGTAGCAGGCAGCAGTAGCCTGGAGCCCTCATGTGATTGTTCCCACAGTTGACAGGAGACCCCACAAGGCTACTGTGATCCCAAGAAGTGGCCCAGGCTTGGACAGGAAAAGCCGATGGAATACTGGTGGGCACAGATTACACAGCTCCTACTCCCTCTCCCAAGTGGCAGCAAGTGGAAGCCATGACCAAATTCTATCTCTATGCAGAGGTACAAATCCACACCACCAAGCAGTATAAAAAAATATATTAAATCTCCAGAACAGAAGGAAAATGACAAGTACCCAGAAATCAGTCCTGAAGACACAGAAATCTATAACCTAAATGACAAAGAATTCAAAATATCTATCATTAAAAACTCAATGAGCTAAAAGAGAATACAGATAGACAACTCAATGAGTTCAGGCTCTGCTTCACAAAAGAGCTTGAAACTATAAAGAAGAACAAATCAGAAATGTTGATTGGAAAGCAGAATGGTTGAGATAAAGAAAAATCTGGACTCCTTGAACAGGAGACCTGATAATTATAGAGGACAGAATTAGCAATCTGGAGGACAGGAAATGCTTCAGATAGAGGAGGAGAGAGAACTAAGACTAAAAAGAAATGAAGAAACTCTCTGAGAAATATCTGACAATTCGGAAATGCAACATAAAGATTATAGGTATCCCAGAGGGAGAAGAGAAGGAGAATGGAGCAGAAAGCTTGTTCAAGGAAACAACAGCTGAGAATTTCCCAAACCTGGGGAGGGAGCTGGAAATCCATGTGACAGAAGTCAATAGATCTCCAAACTTTATTAATGTAAGAAGACCAACTCCAAGGCATATAGTAGTAAAGCTGGCAAAAGACAAAGACAAAGAAAAATATTAAGGGCAGCAAGGCAGAAGATAATAACCTAGAAAGGAACTCCTATCAGGCTGCCAGTGGATTTCACAGCAGAAACCTTACAGGCTAGGAAAGAGTGGAATGATATTTTCAAAATTCTGAAAGACACAAATTTTCAACCAAGAATACTCTATCCAGAGAAAATATCCTTCAAATATGATGTAGAAATAAAAACTTTCCCAGATAAACAAAAGTTAAGAGAGATCATCACCACAAGACCACCCCCTACAAGAAATCCTCACAAAGGCCCTCATACCAGGAAAAAAAAAAAAAAAAGAAAAAAAGAAAGGGGTTACAAAACCTGAGCAAGGAGATAAGTAGATAGAAAAATCAGAAAATTGTAGCTCTTCATCAGAACAGGTTAGCAAATGCTTAATTATAATATTAAAGATAAAGGGAAGGGAAACACCAAGAACAAAAATAATCTTGTCATTTTAACCACAAACTCACAACACAAGATGAAATAAGATATGACAATAACAACTTAGAAAGGGGAAAAGGAGGGGTTAGAACTGGCTTAGTCTAAGGGAATAAGAGGTTATCAGAAAATGGGCTATCTCCTCTATGAGATTTTTTATACAAACCACATGGTAACCACTAAACAAATAATTAGAACAGAGACACAAATGATAAATAAAGACAAAACTAAGAAAACTTGTGCAGAAAACTACCTAACTGAGTTGGTAGTCTGAAATACATGGGACAAGAAACAAAGGAAATGCAGAAGAAGAAAAAAACGAGTGATAAAGTGGCTGCATTAAGCCCTCGTATATCAATAATCACTCTAAACGTAAATGGGTTGAATTCTCCAATGAAAAGACACAGAGTGGCAAGATGGATTTAAAAAAAAAGACCCAATAATATGCTGCCTCCAGGAAACACATCTCAGCGCCAAAGACAAACACAGACTCAGAGTGAAGGGATGGAAGACGATACACCAAGCTAATGGTGAACAAAAGAAAGCAGGTGTTGCCATACTTATATAAGACAAAGTAGACGTCAAGACAAAACAGGTAAAGAGAGACAAAGAGGGGCAGTATACAATGATAAAAGGGACACTCCACCAAGAAGGCATTACACTAACAAATACTTATGTACCCAACACAGGAGCACCAAAGTACATACAGCATCTACGAAAAAACTTAAAATGAGATATTAATAAGCACACAATAATAGTAGAGAACATCAACACCCCACTTACACCAATGCGTATACCACCCAGACAGAACTTCAACAAGAAAATTGTAGAATTAAATTAAAAACTAGACCAGATGGACTTAATAGATAACTGTAGAATGCTCCATCCCAAAACAGCAGGTTACACATTCTTCTCAAGTGCACATGGAACATTCTAAGGATAGACCATATGTTGGGAAACAAGGCAAACCTCGAGAAATTTAAGAGGATTGAAATAATATTAATCATCATTTCTGACCATAATGCTATGAAATTAGAAGTCAATTACAAGAAAAAAGCTGGGAAAGGGGCAAAGATGTGGAGATTAAACAACTGCTACTGAACAACCAATGGATCATTGAAGAAATTAAAGGCGAAATCAAATATTATCTGGAGACAAATGAAAATGAAAATACACCATAACAACTTATTTGGGATGCAGCAAAAGTGGTCCTAAGTGGGAAATTCAACTTAACAAACAAGAAAAATATCAAATAAGCAATCTCAAACTACACCTAACTGAGTTAGAAAAAGAAGAACAAACAAAGCCCAAAATGAGTAGAAGGAGGGAAATAATAAAAAAATAAGAGCAAAAATAAATAAAATTGAAACAAAAAAGACTATAAAAAGGATCAATAAAACAAAGAGCTGATTATTCCAGAAGATAATCAAAATTGACAAACCCTTAGCCAGGCTCACTAAGAAAAAAAGAGAGAAGACAAATAAGTAAAATTAGAAATTAGAAAAAGGAGAAATTACAAGGGATACCACAGAAATACAAAAGATTATAAGGGAATACTATGAAAAACTATATGCCAACAAATTGGACTATCTAGAAGAAATGAATAAATTCTTAGACTCTTACAACCTCCCAAAACTGAATCAAGAAGAAGTAGAGAATCTGAATAGATCAATCACAAGTAAAGAGATTGAAACAGTAATCAAAAACCTCCCCCAAAATAGAAGTCCAGGACCAGACGGTTTCTCTGGAGAATTCTACCAAATATTCAAAGATTTAATATGGATCCTTCTCAAACTATTCCAGAAAATTGAGGAAGATGGAACACTTCCTAACATATTCTACAAGGACAACATCACCCTGATACAAAGTCAGACAAGGACAACACAAAAAAGGAAAATTACAGACAAATATCTCTGACGAACATTAAGGCAAAAATTCTCAACAAAATGTTGGCAAACTGAAAAAAGATCATACATCATGATCAAGTGGGATTTATACCAGGGACACAGGGATGGTTCAACATCTGCAAATCAATCAATGTGATACACCAGGTTAACAAAATGAGGAATAAAAACCACATGATCATCTTAATAGAAGCAGAGAAAGCATTTGACAAGGTCCAAAATCCATTTATGATAAAATCTCTCAATAAAATGGTTATAGAAGGAAATTACCTCAACATAATAAAGTCCATATATGACAAACCCACTGCCAACATCATACTCAATGGGGAAAAACTGAAAGCCATCCCTCAGAGAACAGGAACAAGACAGGTGTAGACACTCTCACCACTCTTACTCAACAAAGTACTGGAGGTTTTGGCAAGAGCAATTAGGCAAGAGAAAGAAATAAAAGGAATCCAAATAGGCATTAAAGAAGTCAAACTCTCACTGTTTGCAGATGGCATGATTTTATATATAGAAAACTCTAAAAAATTCATTGGAAAGTTATTACAAATAATCAACAATTTTAGCAAAGTTGCAGGGTAAAAAAATCAACTTACAAAAATCAGTTGCATTTCTATACTCTAATAACAAACTATCAGAACTCAAGAACACAATGCCATTCACAGCCACACAGAAACGATAAAATATCTTGGAATAAATTTAACCAAGGAAATGAAAGACCTCTATAATGAAAACTATAAGACTTTACTGAAAGAAGTTGATGACAACACAAAGAAATGGAAAGACATTCCATGCACATGGACTGGAAGAATAAACATAGTTAAAATGCCCATTCTACCTAAAGCAATTTGCAGATTCAATGAAATCTCAATCACAATCTCAATGACATTCTTCATGGAAATTGAGCAAAGAATCCCAAAATTCATCTGGGGCAACAAAAGATCCTGAATTGCCAAGGCAATCCTGAGAAAAAAGAACAAATCCCTGATTTCAAAATATACTACAAAGATATAGTAGTCAAAACAGCATGGTACTGGGACAAAAACAGGCACACAGATCAATGGAACAGAATTGAAAGCCCAGAAATAAAACCACACATCTACAGACAGCCAATATTTGACAAAGGAGCCGAGAGCATACAATGGAGAAAAGAAAGTCTCTTCAATAAATGGTGTTGGGAAAACTGGACAGACACATGTAAAAGAATGAAAGTAGACCATTCTCTTATACCATTCACAAAAATAAACTCAAAATGTATCAAAGACTTGAAGGTAAGACCTGACACCATAAAACTTCTAGAAGAAAATATAGGCAGTATACTCATTGAAATCAGTCTTAAAAGGATCTTTTCAAACAGCATGTCTTCTCAGACAAGGGAAAAAAAGAAAAAATAAACAAATGGGACCTATCAGACTAAAGATCTTCTACAAGGCAAGGGAAACCAGGATTTAAACGAAAAGACAACCCACCAACTGGGAAAAAATATTTGTGAATATATATCCAACAAGGGGTTAATCTGCATGATATGTAAAGAACTCACACAACTCAACAAGAAAAAATCAGGCAAGCCAATCAAAAAATGAGCAGATGATATGAACAGATATTTCTGCAAAGAAGATATATAGATGACTGATAGGCACATGAAAAGGTGTTCGACATCACTAATCATCAGGGAAATGCACATCAAAACTACAGTGAGATATCACCTTACACCTGTTAGAATGGCTATAATCACCAAGACAAAAAATAATAAATGTTTGAGAGGTTGTGGAGAAAAGAGAACCCTCATGTACTTCTGCTGGGAATGCAAACTGGTGCCCCTACTATGGAACATAGTATGGAGATTTATCAAAAAATTAAAAATAGAAATACCATACAACCCAGCTATCCCACTACTGGGTATCTGTCCAAAGAACTTGAAATCAGCAATTAAAAGAGACTTATGCACCCTTATGTTCATTGCAGCATTATTCACAGCAGCCAAGAGGTGGAAGCAACCTATGTGCCTATTGATTGATGATCAGATAAAGAGGATGTGGCATATATATACAATGGAATACTACTCAGCCATAAAAAATGACAAATCATCCCATTCGCAACAACATGGATGGAACTTAAGGGTATTATGTCAAGCGAAATAAGCCAGAGAGAGAAAGACAAGCACTGTATGATTTCACTCATATGTCGAAGATAAACATTTGGACAAAGAGAACTATTTAGTGGTTACCAGGGGGAATGGGGGTGGGAGGGGGCAGAGAGGGTGAAAGGGTGCACCTATATGGTGACTGACAAATAATAATGTACAACTGAAAGTTCACAATGTTGTAAACTATCATAACCTCAATTAAAAAAATAGGACAGATGTCAAAAAAATGTAACCAGAATACTATTTTAATAAAATAATTTTTTTAAAAAAATAAGGCACTAATTACACCAGAAAGAAAGTGATAAATTACCTTATGTTAAAATTAAGAATTGCTATTTACCAACAGTTACCAATAGAAGACTAAAAAGGCCCGACACAGAGCAGTGAGAGAAGATGTTTGACATGTCCGATGAAAGATGAAAGGCATACCTAAATAAATGCAACAAATCAATAGGGAAAAAAAGATAATGCAATTTTTTAAATAGGCAAAGAATTAAATAAGAAAAAAGCACAAAAGAGACTATCCAAATGGACAACAAACACATAAAAAGCTTACTCACTTCATTAATCATCAGAAAAATGCAAATAAGACTGTAAGTTACCACTGCACCATCCAAGAACGCTAAAATGAAAAAGACTAACACCATGAGAAGTTGACAAGGATGTAGGATGGGTAGGATTCCCAGACACTGCTGGGAGCAGTATAAATTCCTTTTGAACACTTTGGAAAGCTATTTTGCAGTATTTACTAAAGCTGAAGGTATGAGAGCTTCATGGCCCAGCAATTCCATACGTTCATCAGAATCGTGTTGTGTGCATATACCCAGTAAAAATTGTGCTATAAAATTCATAGAAACACTGTAATCACCTCAACTATACCCACCCAAAATGTCTATCAACAATAAGATGTGTACGGATTACTATGTTTTTATAAAATGTAATATCATAAAGCAAGAAGAATAAACACACAATTCGTAAATGTTATAACACAGACAAATCTTGTAGAGAAAGCTGAGCAAAAGAATCCAGAAACAAGAAGTACATACAGCCGGATTCAGCTGAGAGTTTCAGAAAGACAAAGTCTGAAAATTGTCCGTTTGATTTGGTAATTGGGAAGTCGTTAATGACAAAAAACACCGGAAGGGAAAATAAAATTACTTTGGGTTGATGATTGACAAAAAAATGAGGAAGGGTACACTAATATTTTTGAGTGTTGTGACTCGGAAGTGGAAAAGAGATTGAATCATAGCCAGGGGGAATTGGAGAGATAGCATAACATCGAGAGTGCAGATGAAATACGGTTGTTGAAAACTTTAGATGAACGAATATGAAATACATAACAGGGACTGATAAAATTTAGGAACCATTAAAAAGCAGGGCAGTGCAAAAAGAACTCAAATTTAGAGAAGGCAACACAAAAAAGAGATAAGTCAAAGAATTAGGAACTAGCATAAAAAGCAGAAACAAAAAAATTAACGAGCAAACAAAGATTTGCAGTAAGGGTGACAAGACCGGATAGTAAAATAATATATAGGTTTCATGTTACTGGTAGTGGAAATAGCATTCATAATCTTACAGAAAAAAGAATTCAAGAAGAATAAATTTGATGCAAGCAGTACAATTCATAAGCTCATCCTGGACGTCTTTAGAAGAGAAACATGAATCAAGACAGGTGAAGAAAGTGACCCAGTCAGATATTCCCATATCCACTAAAATATCAATTCTCGAGAGAAAGAATCAGTAATAAAAATTGAATCCCTGTTTCTGTTGTTTGAGATAGACGTAACTATTTGTAAATGTTCCCTTGCTATGATTAGTCATTTTATGATTTTCCTCATAATTGTATGTGTGATTAGGTCCAACAACTGCAAATCCCACACCATGACTCTGGGGCCATGTGCTATAATGAACATGAGATTGCTTTACTAGGTGTATGGCTGTGCCCAGGTCACACAGACTCTTGTGCATTAGTTTTCTCATCTATAAAATGGTTAAAATAATACTTTTTCTTCCTTGCACAGAATGTCGTTGTGAGGAACAATTGATTTAAACATATGTGAAAGTATTCTACAAATTGTAAGTATTCAATACCATTATTAGTGTGGTAATAATAACAGTTATTATTATAAATGTTATCATTACCATTATTATATATTGGAGTACTGAAACAAGAACTTATTTTGAATTTGCTATCTCTTATAACAAAACAGACTTTCAAACTACATAAAATTATCAACTCTGAAACTTACTCACTTATGTGTTGAGTTTTCATAGTATAAAGTAGCTGGAAAAGACTACAATATACCAGTGCTGAACTTTGTGGGAAAATCTGACATCATAATTTCCTGCTGGATTGAAGTGTGCTGTTCATCCCAAGCGTGGACCCTGAATGATAACTCATCTGTTTGGCCTTGTTCATTCTTTATAGGTAAAGTGCTGCAATTCCTACATGTACCTATAAAGAAATAAAATAATTGGAATAAACATATAAAATAAATTATACTATGTAAATTTTACTTTAATCAATATGAAACAATGCAATTTGTAGTTGTCAAACAGAAGGTGACAGATTTTCTTTTTCCTACTGAAGAGTTTTTTATTTTTTGTAGGGTTTTTTGGTGAGGAAGATTTGCCCTGAGCTAACATGCATTGCCAATCTTCCTCCTTTCTTGTTTGAGGAACATTCTTCCTGAACTAACATCTGTGCCAATCTTCCTCTATTAAGTATGTGGGACGCTGCCATAGCGTGGCTGATGAGTGGAGTAGGTTGGCGCCAGGATCCAACCAATGAACCTGGGCTGCTCAAGTGGAGCACGTGGAGCTTGAACCACTCGGCCACGGGGCAGCCCTTGGAGAGTTTTTAAAGAGCACAAATTAAAGGCAATCCTCTTAAATATCTTGGAATAGATTTTGAACCTTAAAATACATGGCTTTGAGGAGCATTTTCATTTAAAGTATTTATAACTCAGGCTGTTTAAACCTACTGATTACAAAATGATCTTCATGTCACACCTTTTGCGTTGTGTTTTGTTTCCCAGTGCTCGGCAAATGGAAGCCCTTCCCCAATAAATTCCCCCAGAAAACAATGGTTATTTTCCCTTTCTGCTTTGAAGCAACTGATTTATTACGCTCACTTAAAAATCTTCATTATTCATTATTTTAAGTATTAGTATGTGTTGTTCTGCAATTTTGTGAGAATATTGAATATTTGATAGTGTATGAGACAATGTTACTTTTAAGTGTTACAAAAATTAATAATGTAGTGTATTTAGGGGAGCATTCTCTTCCTGGTTCTTACTTAAGGGTCAATGAAAACAACGTTTTTAAATGTCAAGGAAGCAGGCTCAGTAACGGCTAGCACAAAACTCCTCATATTTGCTCGTTAATGAATTACATAGAAAGATGAGTTGTATTTTAGAATAGATTCAGTAAGAACTTGAGATAATTGAACATGGCCTATTTCGGTATCCCCTACCCCACCTCATGTTTTCATGGGATACTTTTTGTCAGTTACTTAAAGGAAGAAAAAGGGTAAAATATATTTGAGGATGCGAAGAAAGAAGAAAGTAGCATTGACTCCATCTCTCCATTTTCCCACCCCTGGGTTTAAGGATAAAATGCAGGGAAGAAATTCGTTCCCCTGGGATATTGCAAGTCAGAATGGATTCAGTGGTAATGGCTCCTCGTGGATAATGACTCAGCTGTACCGATATGTGCACAGCAGCTATTCAGGAGCAACCTGAGGAATAGGCTTGAGCTGGATTTGGGTAGAGCCAAATCTCCTCTCTCTCTCATCTCGCCCACTCCTGGCGGGCCTTGGTCCCTCTCCCTCATTACAACAGAAATGTAGGTTCGAGCAGCTGAGATGGGAAGAGGAGTACTTTCTCACATTGCCTTTTTCATTCTACAACTCAGTCATAAAATTACAGCTCTAATATCTTTTGAGCAATTGCTTTGTATTAGAGAAATAAGTTTTAATAATTCAAAACATATTTAGAACTTGTTGATCATTGAAAGGTATCTTGTATTCTTGAAAGATTTTAAATCAAAATACTCAGTCTCTGAACCCTAAATGTGTGTACTATAAATCTTACTTTCCATGCTCATGGAAGTAAAATTAAAATTATATCCTCTTAATATTTTATTAGGTTTCAAGAGAGAATTTTGGATGTGGGAACAATAAGAGTTTTGATTACAAATTGGGCAGCTTTGAACTCCAACTATGGACTGAAAAATTACTGAATATTATCATCTCTGTCCCTACTTAGTATCTCAATAACTCTGTTTCAATGGCTTCCGTAGATATTGAATTAAGTTATGAAGGCCTTCTTTACTGTAGAATGTTAGATTTCAGAGTTGGAAGAAAGTTTGAAGATCATGTATTCAATATCTAATCAGTGTTTGATTTCCCCTGTGAGCTTTGTTCTCCAAGTGGCTTTTCAACTGTTTATTTCCCTGCAGAGAGGAAGCTCCCACTCCTATAAGGCAAAACGTTAACTTGATGGATAACATAATTGTGGAAACAGTCTTGTTTACTATTTCCCTGTGGCTCCCACCAAATGGTCTTAGTTCTACCCTCCAGATCACACAAAACAAGTCTCATTCCTCTTCCACACGCAACTTTTCCGATATCGGAAGGCATCCTTAGCAGCGCTGGTTCTCTCTGTATGACAGTTTGTCAAATTTAAGTGTGCTCAAACCCAAGCTACTTTTCCTAAAGAAAGTTCCCAGAATTGATACAACGTGATTCGGCTGAGAGAGTCCAAAAGTGTGCATACCCAGGCTGTGTCCCTGGCTCTGGCATCGCCTTGCTAACGTTCCCCACTGCCTCGATAAAGGGAAATCTCACACTGAGGACTTTTCCAATTCCTCACATTGAGATTTATTTTGTAGTTTAGAGAGCAGACTAAAATTCTAAATAGATAACAATATATACTGTTTCACTCAGACTTGGTTTAAGACGGCCCCATATGTTGTCCTACTTCATGCTGCACTGAAGAAACACGACTCTGACTGCAGCACGAAATCATGTCTTTACCATACTCTTTAAATATTTGTCTTCCCAGAGCTGAAATTCTCCCGTTAGCACCTGTTAGGGACTAAAAAGTGCCCTCCCCCAATTCATATGTTGAAATCCTAACCCCAAATATAACTATATTTAGAAATAGGGCCTTCAAAGAGAGTATTAAGGTTAAAAGAGGTCATAAAAGTGGGGCTCTAATCCAATAGGACTGGTGCCCTTATAAGAAGAGAAAGAGATACCTGGGCCACCTGAGGACACGACAGGAAGACAGTCATCTCCACGACAAGGAGAGAGGCTTCAGGAGAAACCAAATGGGTCAACAAATTAATCTTGGATTTCTGCTATTTAAAGTGCCCACTCCATGGCATTTTGTTACAGTAGCCCTAGCTGACTGATACGGTACCGCAGGACCTTCTCTTTAGGACACAAACACGAGCCACCATCCTTAGAGAGTATTCTGTTCCCTGTTTATCTGCCAGGCTATCCAAGTCCCAGACTAATACAGGTAAGGCACGCAGTGCATGTTTCTTAAGAGAGAGAAGATGAAGTTCTCTATGCTAGGATCTGTTCATCTGCTACGGATTAGAATTGGGGGGGGGGGGGGGGTTGGCACGTTAGGATTTGAGCATTAAAATTCTCTTCTTTAAAATATCACTCAACTGTCACTCTGCCAGTTATGTTCAGTTCTCAGCCTCCCACTTTAGATTGTATAAGCAAATCGGAGCAAATCCAGAGGAGAGAAAAATGGGATGGTGAGGGAAACACATCTTAAGACAAACACTAGGAGGTTGGTGTTAACTGAGCAGAGAACACCTCCAGTGTTTGAAATGCCACCATGCAGAAGAGGCATTAGTCTTTATGGTTCTGGCATTAAAGGCTAAAGCAGAAAAAACTGGATGAAAAAAATATATAGACAGGTTTCATCTCCTGTATCTAATAGATATGGTAGATGAGCTCTCTCTCTATAAGCTTGTAAAGTGTAATGGAAAATAAAATGTGTCTTTTTTATAGCAGGCACATAATGTTTTCCAAGTATCTATAAAGCCGAAAAAGCTTACTATTTTCTGTAGTTTGAATATTACTGAAAATGTTACTCATGAACACTAGCCCGCGGGCAAATGGGTAATGATTTTTCAAGTCATTTTTTTTACAATAAATTGTAAAGACTCATTTGCAGAGCGAGAAAAATGATATGAATAGCCTTACTTACAGGAACTGTTTTTTTTAATGGCTTCATTGTTTTCTTGATGAGATGATGGACTTTATACTGTGGAATGAAAGACTCTGAGATCTCTTAGCAGGTCCTATTCTCAGTGAATACTCCTACCCAGAAAAGTGTCAAGCAAAAGAACACATAAAAATTTACCCTTAGGTTAATATTTTCATAAACTTCAGACAGTTTGGTACTTAACCTTCCAAAAATAGATTATTGGAGAGAACCAAAAAAGTATAAGTAAATATACTCATTCGAAATCACATTCTTATAAAACAGTGTGATTGGCTTTCATGAGTGTGAAGGGAAAAGAGTTAAGATAAACTAAATATAATACCATTTTGTAATTGCTCTTGCTAGTAGGACATGCTGTTAAACATTTAAATAAGTTTTGATCAGCCACAGAGAGAGATTTTCAATGATGGGACTTACAGACTGATATAAATAAAACTATTTGAGATTTCAGTTTTATTTTAGAAACAAAAATATTCTGGAATGTTTAAACTCTACAAAGGGAAAAATGATTTTGTTCAACAATATTCAAAATTAGTTCATTTCAGTGATAATTAAAATGGATGGCCTATAAAATTTAAAATATATAAATAAAAGCAAAAGAACTCTCTTCGCGTGCTCAAATGCATTACTTATTTAATTGAGCAAATAAAAATCTAAGCAGAAATCATTTTAAAATAAAAAATATATTATTATCATGAACTTTAATGATTCAAGATTAGTGTTTCTATTCTCCGGATTTATTATTTTTTTTAACAATTTTAGTTCACTCAAAACAATCCTAGTACCGAAGAATACGTGTATGAATAACAGTGTCTTTGTGTCGTTGGTTTGTTTTCTCCAAAAGTTGCCAGGACCCCAGTCTTGATCTAGAAGTTTGGTGTGAACCCCAAGAGTTCATCTGTGTCATTTCAGGGTGTAGGGAGCAAAACGTTGAGGACAGTGGGATGTCACAGAGAACACAAAAACGCTGAATGCTTACAAAAAACGTAATTGTTGACTGACCTTTAATACTGTGGGAAGGGTTTGGAGGCGATGAAACAAAGTGATTTCAAATGTTATGTCTGTTTCAGAACCTCTTATTATAGAGTCCCATGTGGCTCTAATGCTAGAAATGTTTTGCTTTAAATGAAGCAACACTGTGGTTAAAGCCCTACAAAATTATACTCTGTACCAAACTTTGAAATTTTTTATAGTATATAAATATTATGATTTTCACTAAAGTCATGAGCTAGTTTTGTAAATGATTAAGCCATTTTCTTCAATTTTGTGAGATATCACGTGAAATTCCAATAAAGGGAAGTTTTATCTCACCCAAGTAAACAATCCACCTCATTCATATAGTGGAAAGCAAAAAGATGAAATTATTCCAACAATCACCTCCAACTCCAAATTTTTATGTGATTCAAAAGAAAAAGGGAAGGTTCTAAGGTTTTTATTGTATTACTAAGTTTATGAATTTTTGTTATCCTTTAAAAGAGTAGATGTTGCCGCTACATTGGCCGTGTTCCTTATTTTGCAATGTTTATGATCACAATTTCTGTTTCTAGTTTAAAATTTAAAATTTATGTGACTTTTACAAAATTAAAATAATTATATTATACAAAATTCTTTAAATTATTATCTAAATTTTCCCTTAGATTCGCTGATTAAGCTAATGCACACGAGAAATCTCCACAAACATGAGCATTTACATAGATTCCATTAAAACTTGCTTTACCTTTTTAGTTAAAGAAAAGCCGGACTATATAAAGATAGACAAATTAACATTATGTGCCTCAGATTCTCCTGGGACACTAAGGTCTTTATCTTTAGAATTCACCAGCTGTGACAGATGTGAGAGGTGAGTGAACAGAACAATCTTCTACCATATAGACAAGCTCCAGAGTTTAATCGCCACTGCACTGTTACATTAAAAACGAGTGGAAGAGTCATCACACAAAGACATTTCAGTGTAATGAAATCACATCTGCGACTCTAGACTTGACAACCTGCCATTTTAAAACTATTTGTTCTGATTTAAGTTGTTTCAGCATATATACCTTTATTGAGATAAATTGATGATCCTCTTCAGCAGAACAGAGAAATTCTGGTCATAAACATTAGAAAATAAGGAGCATGGTAAATGTAGTAGCAACATTGCACTCTTTTAAAGGAGGAAAAAAGCTCACACGCTCAGCAATATGGAAAAATCTCAGAGCCCTTTGCTGCCTCACTTTGTTTTTCTTTTTCTTTTGGATCACAGGAAAAAATAGAGCTGGAAGTGGCTATTGAAATAACTTCACCTGTATACTTTCTGTAGTAAATGAGTTTACTGAGGCTTCTGTACTAATGTACCAGCAAGATAGTGGCATTGTAAGGATAAACTCTCCCTTCTTTTCCACTGAACATTCTACTATGCCATGTAGCCTAATTTCTGTTTGCTTATATGTTTTAAAGTACTTTTAAAATCTGTGATGTTCTATTTTAATGAAATTTTATGACATCATCTTTTAGATTCTTTGCTTTGGTTCCAATTAGAAAAACAATTGCAGTTAAATATTACATAAGGGACATAAAGGATAATGCCAAATCTTGCCATCATGCCCTTCTTTCCTGCAACTTAAAAGCTCTATAAGAATGACATCAGTATGATCAACAAAAACAAATATAAAAATAGATCATTTTAAAGATATGATAAATTTTATTGTAATGAGTGGCAAACGTTCAAAACAGCACACTTGTGATTTGTGCAATCTTTTGTTTGTATGTTTTAATTAAAGTTACATTTTAAAAATGAATTAAAGTTCTTAGTCTTTACAGTCAGGATATATATATAGTGATGTCATTTGCAGAGAAAGATAGTAAGAGGAACAGTATTAAGTGTTCTAAGATTATATGTAAATAAGTTAAGCTGCCAACAATCACAAACAATTCTATTTGGCATGATACAATGCCATAGTATGTTCTAAAATCTTTGTGTAAATATGTATTTCACTCTATGGAAACTTATTAGAAAGCAGAAGCACTTCAAGTAATGGCAGGAAATGATTTTTTTGGCTAAACTTTGGAATATTTTTAAAAGACTTTCACAGACAGTTGGGGTAATTTAGTGATATTTGAAAAGAAAAAAATTTATGTTTGCTGTTCTTTATTCTTATTGTTAATTTTTCTATGATAAAAAGCTGCTGGAGATTACATTGTTGGTATTTCTGATTTTGACAGTAAAACATAGAAAAAGCAAAGAGAAAATGAAATATGCCCCCCATCAACTAAATTGCTTATAGCTTTTTTCCATTTTCCTGTTGTCTCAACCTCATAAGAAATATGTTTGCTTGCATTAGCTCTGATAATACCTTTAAAATAAAAAAATAAACCCTCACTCACACCAAATTTTCTAATCTTTTGTCTCCTATTTTATTATTGTTTGAAAATCTCAAAAAGAAAACATCAAAAGCTTTGCTCTGGATAGTGGGTAAACTCGAAGTCAGAGAGTGTTGGTTTTGATCTTGAATCCACAAGGTCTGACCATTTCAATCACGAGTCCTACACACCGGCTTGTATTATAGGAACATGCAATCATCCTATTCCTCAGAACACTACTTTTCCTTTAATCAGTTATCTTTAAAGGATTAAATTATACATACACACACCCACAAATTCAAAAATTCCAGAGAAGTGGAAGGAACAAGGCAAAGTCCATCAGGAAGCTGGTGCTCTCTTAGGTGGAGCTTATCACCCTACAATTGAGAACTGCATGACTCTTGCATTGCCGTGTAGGGGATTCTTGTATGGGCAGGGTTTTAGGGTGGGGCCAGATTGCAGAGGGCTTTGAATGTCAGGCCTAAGTGTTTATGCAGTTGCCAATTAGTAATGGGGAGATTTGAAATATTCTAATGAGGAAACTGAAGAATAAAAAAGGAAATTTATTCTTTCTAGCAACACCTTTGAAGAACCCACTACCTACTAGACCCTTTGCTTGGTCCTAGAGGAATAAAAATAAGACCCAATCTGTGTCGTTTTGAGGACTCGTTCTAGTCTGGAACAAAAACATGTTACTGGATAAATTGGGAGATGATGTGGCAAACACTGTAATGTAAGTAAGGATCAAGAACTGTGATACACTGTAAGGGACAACTAGCTAATCCCAGGGGATTTGGGAAAGATATTCCTTGTTTCAGATTAATTTTTAAGTGATATAAAGGATGGTTTTAGAGGACAAACACAATTGATCATTAATTGTAATTAAACAGATGTGGATTAATAGCTGTCTGGGGTTTTGATGGTACAATTTAATTTGGTGAAAAATATGAGATATTTTATTACCATTATGACTCTATTTTTATTTAAATATGAAATTTGCAATTATTATTCCTTTTTTACACCATAAAATAATATCACTTTTAAGATCTCTTTAGTCTAAGCTTGGTTATTAACCAAAAATCAGGAATCATCCACATAGGATGTTACAACATAGCTAGGTGAACCACACCACTCCATTTCCTATGGTTTATTTGCTCAGGGGTTAGAGTAATATGTTATTGGGATAAGGCCTGACTCATCTTTAAAATTCCATCATAGAGGAGAAATGTTTCAGGACCATCCTTGCAGTGTTAGCCACACATTCCCCAGGGATCAGTCAACAGTTTGTACTCCTCATTTGTTACCTGATGTTTGCTGAGGGTCCTCTATGTGCCAGGCATTCTGCTTAGGTACTGGGGATACAAGTGATAATCCCTATGTTCAACTGCTTATAGCACATTACAGTAGACAAGAGAAAAATAAAAATTAATCAATTAAATAATTACGTAGCATTCTATAAAAGACGCATACAAGGATCTAAGATCATTATTTTGGGTGGGAGGATGATGTCAGATAGGATGTTCAGGAAAGAAAGCTATGTAGAGGTGACATTTAAAGCATGGAGGAAAGAGAAAAAAACATGCCAGGAAGAGAAAATAATGAGAGAATTTTTTCTGTTTAAAGAACTGAAGAAAGTCCAGCAGGGTTGGATCAGGATGAGAGGAGGAAGACATGATAAGTTTGAAAATACAGGTAGAGATCAGGTCACAGACTCTTATAGGTAGAGTGGTCACTGGGACTCAGTTTGTCAGGAAGAGTACTAGTTTATGCCTATTTTCCTGCTATAATTATTAATAATGTCCAGTCTTAGTTTCAAACATGTCCTAGTTTGGAGAAAAATTATATGGTCATTTCACATATCGGCCAAGGTAAGTTTGAAAGGTATTTGACATACAATGGAAAGCCACTGGAAACTTCAATATAATTTTTAAAAAGACTACTATAGGAATTAAGTAGAGATAGATTAAAAGGTTATTAGTGGAGATGGGCAGACCATTTAGTACGAGTGTGTTGGCCAGGCAAGAGATGGTGACGGCCTGGGCTAGGAAAATAACTGCAAATATAGAAGATATCCAGATATAATTGAAGTACTGTTTCAGAGGCCAAATTAATAGAGCTTGTTTGATTGAATGTGAGGATAATAAACTCAAAGATTTTTAAATACAATTATGTCTGCTTTTAGGACACCCTTTTGAAACGCATATTCCATTATCAGGTCATGAGGAGAAGTACCAGAAAGAAAACGTATTAGTCTTAAATATCAAGTCCACACGTGCAGGACGGGAAAGTACAATCTAGGATGGATTCTCAAAGTGCAATGAGCATCCTTCTTCAGAGAGCATGTGTTACTTCTCTGTGTCTGAGGAGTGGGCTTGGCCTATATCACCGATACAGAGCAACAGAGAATAATTTAAATATGAAGAAAATTTCATTAAACGAAAGGATTGTGTGTTCTTTGCATAGCAGAGGTATGGGAAAATATTTTAATCAAGTCGTTCTCTTTCCCTTTGCACTTTTCTCTTTCTTTCCTAGAGAGCAAAGACTTTTATGAACATTTCATCTGCTTTGCCCATCTGAGCTCTCTGCACATGGTAAGCAGTGTTTATATCTTCTTACTTCTGGTTTATTCACGTGACTGGCTTCACAAGAATGCATTCGCTTTTGCTCTACTGGAGGCCCATTTTTGTTACATAGGGTTTGGTGAATCTTGGTTGATGACTCTCAGATGCTTATTTCTGTAGCATCCTCCCTTCTTGATGTGGCCTCCTGATTTATGAAATACTTTTTATTCAAAATGCATATGCAAGAGAAATGAGTTGCTAAGCTGAATATTGAAACCCTGCGTTTCACAAATCTGAGAAGAATCATCTTTAAACAAAGGCAGATGACAAGATAAGAATCCAGAACACGTTTTTTTGCTTGTTTGTTTGTTTGTTTGTTTGAGGAAGATTAGCCTTGAGCTAACTACTACCAATCCTCCTCTTTTTGCTGAGGAAGACTGGCCCTGAGCACACATCCATGTCCATCTTCCTCTACTTTATATGTGGGAAGCCTACCACAGCATGGCTTGCCAAGCGGTGCCATGTCCGACCTGGGATCAGAACCGGTGAACCCCGGGCCACGGCAAAGCAGAACGTGTGAACTTAACCTCTGCGCCTCTGGGCCGGCGCCCAGCAGATGTTTTTTTTGAACCAGTGATAACCTTAGCTTGTCTATCACTTTCTGATACTCAAGTTCTTTTTGGGCAAAATGGGGAAAATAACAGCATCATTCCTTATCTTAGAGGTCTTTTTGACAGTTAATAATGTGATATGACTAATATGAAAAGGCAGTTTAAAACTGCATTTGTCAGTTGCCCCGAAGCGTTCAGAGTGCCCTCGTGCCATACATGTATGAGGTTTAGCACACTCAGAGGTATGGAGCTACAGTGCCACATTTATTGACTAACCTACATAATATCGCTGTAGATTAACAGGTAAGGTACCAAACAGCTGTTTCCTTAAGAACTGTTTCATCGCACTGTGCAGGAAGTCGTATGGCATCTAGTTTAATTTTTCACATCAAACAGCAAACACTTTAATCTAATGGGCTTTTTATTCAATTCTCCATGCTTTTTTTGTATCAAAGAGAAAAAAAGCTGACACTCTTGAGTCCAAGTCTGCCTGAGGAGCAGCAACAGAGTTTTGCAATGAGAGTAATGCTTCCCAGTCAAGAGAGAGTGTCAGAGCTACCCAGGAAGCTTCCAGGCTGCACCTGCCATGGCCTCAACCCTTGGAAAACAGTGAAAAGGAGGACAGTCTCCTAATTAAGTGTATGCGCTCTCAATTGTGTATCTTTGGTGCCTTTGTCAAACGTTAATTAGACCATATATGGTGGGCTTATTGCTGAGCTCGCTATTCAGTTCCATTGATCTATGTGTCTGTTTTTATGCTAATAACATACTGCTGTGATTACTATAGCTTTAAAATATAGTGTGAAAACAGGAGAGGTGATGCCTCCAGCTCTATTCTTCTTTCTCAGGATTGCTTTGGCTATATGGGGTCTTTTGTGGTTCCATGTGAATTTTAGGACTGTTTTTTCTATTTTTGTGGAAAATACCATTGGAGTTTTGATAAGGATTGCATTGAATCAGTAGGTCACTTTGGGTAGTGTGTACATTTCAACAGTATTTATTCTTCTGATCTATGAACAAGGAACGTGTTTCCATTTATTCATTACAGGGTTCCAAGTGCTGGCCATGTGAGCTCAGAGCCCTCTCATTCCAACACTACGCTAGGATTTATGCCACTAGGTTGCTGGACGCCCTGTTATAATTTCTCATAAGTTCCAACATAGAATTATCTTATCAGTGGAATATGAGACTTTCCAAATTATGGCCCCTGCTTACTTTTTTGACCTCATCTCCTCTCACAACAACAAAACCGTCCCCCACCTCAGTTCTACTTCAGTAATCGCATGTACCTTAATTTCTTTGTCATGCCAGCCTTTCTCCTTGACTCTGTGCCTTCATACACAACTTCTGCCAAGAATACACAGCCGCCAAAGTGATCTCCTTCAGAAATAGTTCCCCTGTCAAAGGGAGTTAATCACTCTTTTTAAATGCTATTTCTCTGTTTTTCCATGATTTTTTCACTGTTTTCACCAGGCGTTATGATTTATTTGTTTCCATATGGATTTTGGCTAACAGATTAATAAAAATTTGTCTTTTTAATCCATCTCTGTATCTCAATTTTTTAAAAATGGAGCGAAGCATATAGTAGGCAGACAATAAAAATTTTCTTACATGAAAAATGAGCGAACATACCAGGGATTTTTAGGATTGTATCGTTACCCTTGATATTAAGGTGCTGCTTTGATATTTATATCTGATTAAATGCAGGTAGCTCCATAGGAAGATAAACTGATTCCTAGAATGCATATTTGTTATATTCTTTCTATTTTCATTTATTATTTTACAAAATATTTCCAAAGCATTTAAATCATTCCACCTGGATTAACATGTAATTAGTAAGTTTTAAAATAAATTTGATTGATTATAATACAACATAGAAAACAATGCAGGCTAGAAGAAATGCTCAATTCACATGCTAAGGAATTTCAGAGAAGAGAATGTTTTCCTCTAAGAGGATAGAATGGGATAAGCTCTTTAGGTGATTTATTCTACAAAATGTCCTGAGAGCTCAGTTCAATGTTAGGCACATTGTAGGTTCTCGATTATTATAAGTAAATGATTTAGAGATACAGTTATGTGGCAAGAGAGCATTCAATTCAGAGACAATAACATTAAAAGGAAAAAACCTCAGAAGCAACATTATTGAGGTATAAATGGGAAACAAGTTTGTCTGTTATAAGTGTATGTGTGTCTGTATGTGGAGGGGATAATGGTGCAGTGAGAAAAAGCAAGATGCAGAAGGAAGAGAACGCCCCTACAACCACGGCTGATTTTCTGTCTAGCTTGCAAGTGAGAACCCATTCACACTAAGCTTGAATCCTTGCTTTGTTTATAACATTCTGCATCACTATCATCTAGTCACACTCTTAAATATGGAGTTTGAATAGGTGATCTTGTGGGCCTCCTCATCCCGGAAGTTCATTCTCCATTCTAAACATTCAACAGTCACAGCAGAAACATGAATACAGACCCTGAATGAGCCTCAACCACATACACCAAAGGCAGCACTAGAATTATTTATATTTAAGCAATAACAAATAAGAAAAGAGACGCTTGAAGTTTTGGGCCCCTTTTGCACTCAGATTTTACAATTCATGAGCTCTAAACAAGTTTTGAAGAATAGTTCTGGTCCTTAAGCCACTGTACGTGCATTGTTGCACTCGTCTCCTCTTACACCTGAAATTCAAAGACCAAAGAGCTTTGCTGAGAGAGAGCACAGGGAAAGCTTTTATCTCTGGCATGGCAGGACAGCGGGGGCACTTGGTGATGCCAATAGTACTACTCCAAGTATGATGTCTATAGTGGTTAGAGTTTGGGTACCACTGCAAGGAAAGTTCACACACTTTCTCCCTTCTTGGTTGTCTTTTGTGAATTGTTTGAATGACAGCACATAGCTTACACATCCCTAACATTTATTGAGCAATATCTAAAAGCAGCTGGATGCTATGCTGAGTCACTTGTAGGGATGCCATTTAATAATTGTGACAATTCTGAGACTTTGTTATTGTGGACCCTCTCTCTACTAGATGGAGGAAATGACGCTTAGAGAGGTTAAATAAGTTGTTCAAGTTCACTCAATTAAAATGAAAAAGAAAAAGAAAAACACTGAGAGTCTCAGGCAGAATACATCAAGCAGGTATTTGAAATAATACCACTTACCCTGATTTTTATATTATTATTCCTTCCCCCAATCAAGAATTTGTCACTTCCATGGCCACTTCTTCTAGTAATTAATGAGATTTAGCAGAAAGAAAATATGGGCATCTTTCTGGGTTTTAAAGTCCTGAAGTTTTAGGAAACTGTAGGTAAGAGAGAGGTTTTGGAGAAACATAAGAGGTGAGGGTAAGTCCTCCCCCACTGCCAATGTCCCACTCCCTTAAAATACAAGCTTCTGTAGGGTTGCAGAGAGGAGAGAGAGGAAATGGAGGAGAGGTGATGAGATACAGTTATTGGTGGGGCCTGAAGAGAGATCTGTTGTTCCCTAGATAGAGCCCAGGGTAGCAGCAAGCCTTCTGTGATGGAATGACTGGCAAACACAAAAATGTAGAAAGATAGTGTTTTAGACAGCCTCACATATATTTCCATATTGGTCATTTCTTGGTAGCAAATTAGACTTGAAGCAATGACTGTGCCAAAGTCAGCCTTGGTGAGAGAGCGCCCATGTTGTTGAGACTATGGATTCTATTCCTGCCAACTGGCTGCTTTATCATGAGTTTGAGTAAGCCCTGAGCTGGATGGAGAAGGAGGCTAAGGAGGCTGACAGACATCCAAATATGGGGTTAGCCTGTCCTCCTGATTCATAAGAGCACTTTTTTTTTTTTTGAGGGAGATTAGCCCTGAGCTAACATCTGCTGCCAATCCTCCTCTTTTTGCTGAGGAAGACTGACCCTGAGCTAACATCCATGCCCATCTTTCTCTACTTTATATGTGGGACGCCTACCACAGCATGGCTTGCCAAGCAGTGCCATGTCTGCACCCGGGATCCGAACCAGCGAACCGAAGTGGAATGTGTGCACTTAACCGCTTTGCCACCCTAAGAGCACTTTCATAACAGGGGATCATCTTGTGTGCATTCACAAGATGCGTGTAAAAGAAAATCTAGTTGTAAAAATTGACAAAGGATTTGAAAAGACACTTTGCAAATGAGATATTAAATTAACGATAAATGTGTAAAAAGGCACTCAATTTCATTAATCACCAGGGAAATGCAAATTAAAATAAAACTGGTATACCAATACAACCACACGAAAATGACTAAAATGAAAAGCCCTACCATGAAGCATAAGAGTAGAGCAAATGGAACAGTCAGACTGTTCATATATGGCTAAGGGGAGTTTAAATTAGTATAACCAATGTATGAACAGTTTGGCAGTATTTACTGAAACGGAACGTATTTATATGTTATGATCCTAGAAATGTCATCAAAAGCAAAGCACAAGAAGGTTCATGCAGCACTATTCATAACAGCCCCACTCTGGAAACTGCTCAAACGGCAGTCTGCTTAGAATGGGCAGGTGGCATGTCCCTACAAGGGAATACCACACTGCAATGAGGGTGAGTGGTTTGCAACACATAGAGCAATCTGGATGCGCCTCATGGATATATTACTCATTGCAAGAAGAAAGACCCAAAAGAGTAGATATTGTACGGCTCCTTTTATAAAAAGTACAAAAACAGGCCAAACTAACAGATGCTGTTATAAGCAAGGAAAGTGGTATGACAAGGAAGGAGAAATAAGCAGAAGGAGGCACAAATGGAGCTCCTGAGGTCTGGCTGTGTTCACAATGTTTTTTATAATGTTCTGGGTGTTAAAATTCATCGAATCATTGTGTGTGTACATTATACTTCAAAACAAAATTTTTAAACATAAAACCTAATTCAGACAGTATTTATTCAGGAAATGGGGATATATATAAAAATAGTTTCCAGTTCCAAAGGGGTCTGTTGTGAGGTAGACTTCATTGAGAACTCTATCAATTATTCCCCTATAACTTCCCCCATTGACCAGTTGTCTGTATTCGTATTCCGTGTTCTTTGGACTTAATGCAGAATTGGAGCCAGTACCAATCGTGCTCTATGGCTATGGATTTTAATCTTTCTCCAGAATAGGAATACTTAGCCTGCAGTCTCCACTGACAAAGGCTAGGAGGAAGATTCACATCATGCAAATGTGGTCTGCAGGGACCCCTTTTAAGGCACAAAGCCTCCCCCAGTCAGGTGTCCTGGGTATGACAGATAATGGAGGACCCAACTCCCTAGCATGGTGACTGAAGTTGTGTGTATGCTATGTTACCCATATATCCTTATTAATTTGCCTATTGATTTTATCTTTTGGAATAATTCATTTAGCAAACTAAACTCTGAGTTTCCTATGGGTTAAACCAATCTCAGTAATCTGATTCTTCTGCTGACTCTGATAAGCACCATTTTCACTTTGTTTATGATAGAAACTTGTAGCCACCTCTGCTTGGCAATCCTAAGCCCCTTCCAGCCCAGCTGGGAACATGGAACCTATTTTAATTGTAGATCTGCCCACCAGCATAGGCAGGAGTACAGTAAAACAGTATAGAATGATTCAAGATTCCAACACACCAATTGTTCCTCCAAGTCAGAATGAAGGATACGTCTTCTGTTACCTTTTTTAGTCAATTTTAGGGGGAGGATAAGCACACGATGGATCCAATACACTCCCATCTCCCAAGTTCTTTAAATAGCTTCTTCTACATTATATGAACAGATTTCTATCCTACAGTATCTATAGTACAGAATTGGAACTAGGTTTGCATCAGCTAAGCCAGCAAGTTAGACCACAGCTGTCTACCAGAGCTAGAATGTTGCATGCAGGTCATGTTGCTAGGACACCAGTATAAATATTTTCTGCCTAACCAAAAATTAAAGTCAATCCTCTTCTTGAGCACATTCAAATTCTACTTGCAAGATTTTGGATACTAAAGAAGAGTAAATACTTTTGGGGTATAACCCTTCTCCTCTCTGCTATCATTTCCAGTTTAACCCCCATCCTATGTTGAATTAAAAGTCTGGCAATTGTTTGAGCAACAAAAAGTTGTAGAAAATGAGATAAGTTCGCATATCAAATTTCTATGCCTCACACACACTTGTTTAATCTGTCCTATGATTTTATTCACTTTTTGTTTTGTATAACTAAATTTTTCCGGGGATATACAGTGCTTCTTTTCCTAGGGTCACATTGTCTTCCTACCTGGCTTCCTTGTCTTTTGCATGCAGTCTTCCCTCCTTCCCGCTCTCCTTTCCTCCCTCCCTGCCTTCCTTCCTATCTTCCTGCTATGCTTCCTTTCTTTCCATCTGCTTTTGGTTGTGTTATGTTTTTTAATCTCCATGTGAATCTGTTAGAATAAAGTAGTTGAAATCTGACTACACCTAAAAGACCTGCAATATTTACATAACAGGTGGACTGCAGGTAGGGACTTCTGGGTCCTTCATGCAAGATACTAATATCAAGGGCTCTGGATTGGCTTCCAATGACTAATTGGCTTTTTCCTCATGGTTGAAAGATGGATTAAAGAACTGCAGGCATCGTATATTCAAAAGAGCTTATCATCTAAAGGAAAAGGATCAAGAGGGCAAAAGGCTATATATATATAATATTTGTTTTTTGTCCCTGAGCTAACATCTGTGCCAATCTTCCTCTATTTTGTATGTGGGTCACCGCCATAGCATGGCTTGGTCAGTGGCGTAATTCTGCATCCAGGATCTGAGCGCTTGAACCTGGGCTGCTGAAGAAGAGCTTCTGAACTTAACCACTAGGCTACTGGGCCAGCCCCCAAAAGGCTGTTTTTCTATCCATGGTGGAGAAAGGCTTCCCAAGAAGCTACTTACATCTCATTGGCCAAATCACTGTCACCATGGTCATGACCTAGCTTCAAGAACAAGCTAAAAATGTCTTTGACAAAGGACGTAAAGCAATCATGATCATTGGTCTAGGTCTGGGCACTTGGCAGTGATGACAATTGTCAGTTTAGACACGGAAATGGGGCTGCTAACCTTAGTTTGTTGTTTCAAACTAGAAATTCACTTTATAGAGTTTTTCTATGCTCACGTCTTTGATCAAACAAAATTAACTAAAGTTTACTGAGGTTCTACCATGGACTAGGCAACGTGCTAATCTCTGGAGGTACAAAGACAAAATACGTAGTTCCCTTTATTTTAGGAGGCATCTGCTTGTGAAACAACATGTGAAAAAAGTTGGTTCAGTAAACTGGGACGCTATAATAGAACTCGTATAAGTATAGTGGAAGCACCAAAGAGGAGTCACGCCTCTGTACTGCGTGTGGAAGGGCGGGTGAGGGAGCCAAGAGAGGCATCGTGTAGAAGATATTTCTTGAGCTGAATCTTGCATCTTCAAAGTACTGAACACGATATCTGTGAGCTCTGTTTGACTAGAGTTATATCTCACGTGCTTCATATTGTTCATGCTAATACTGCTTGATACAGTGCATATATATTTTTACATAAAAATATGACTATCATATCATTATTAAGACAAATTATGTCTCTAATAGTGTACATATGTAGCATTATAAGGATATTTCATGCTCCTGCATCTCTTTTTAAGTAGCAACACACACTTGGAATTTCATTGTACTTGGTGTCATGACTGCCAGAAGCTATTTATTTCTGTATCTGTAGTTCCTAAGGCCATATGGCAACATAAATTAGGAAGAATCCTTTGCCCAGTAAAGCAGGACCTTATATTGACTACAAGGCGTATCCCACACCATGAGACTTAAGTATTGTCTTAGGACCGGAGAGGGGGTTTCATAATGATTTTCTCAGTTTCAAAATTAAAATAATTTCCCATCTCTTGACTTAACAATTCTGTCTCTTTCTCACACCATGGTACTGCACTCACTCACATCCATGGATTTGGGAAGGGAAGGAGAAGGAGAAACTTTTGAAAATTGCTTCATCCTGAATATTTGATTCTAGAAAATCTTTTCATTTATTTTTTTCAAATTAGATGTGACCATTTCCAATGTCATAAATCCTAAATTCTATATTTTCATCTAGTAGATTGAAACCAACATGTTGTTTTTTTAACCTAATTACTAGTTTCTGACGCCAGGCCCTGTGTCCACCACTGATTCTTGAACAGAAACAGTGTCTAAGAGAGTATCTTTCCAGACTAAAACAGAACTCAGAACCCACAAAGATTTAAGAGAGAAGAACTTTTGAAGATGACATAAGTCTTTAGTCTTTCATTTTACCTTTCTTTTGGAGCTACCAAGATGATAAAAATATAAAGAAAGTGATCTGGTAACTATTGAAATGGATCAATTCTTAGAATGGCCCTAGGGTTAAATTTTCATCCATGAGTGGAAGACAAAAAGCTTTTCCTTTCCTATTCTCTGTAGATCCAAAGAGATGTTTTCATCCCTCCCTCTGCACCAGAAGTACAGGAAAAATAGTCATTTCTCAACGGAATGAGGTTCACTATTATAACTTACTGGAGCATAAAGAATGAATTAAAAGTCAACACTGGATTTCAACAAAGTTGCTACTTATTTATACATGTAACAATGTGTTTCCTAACAATTATTTACTAGCACATATTTCCTAAAGGAAAACAAGCTGGAAGGTAGTAGGACTTTATATGCATCTTATTTAGTGCCTGGTAAATCAGTAGCCCCTTGTGATAATTCTTTGTTAGAGAATTTAAGAGGGAGTTCTGCTATACAGGACATTAAAGAATGCTTCCTAAATTTCCACAATTTAATGTATGGCAGTGCTGAAATGTCAATGCTAAAAATTTATTGTAAATAAAGTTTTGCAAAAGAAACACAAATAACTTTACTTCCATTATCGACCTCTGACAGAAAAACAAGCCAATTAATTTAGCTAAATACTCCTTTGGTTTTCTATATAGTTAAGTTATTTTGCATAGAATATATTTATTTTGCCAGCTCTTGCGTAGAAATAAGTGCAGACTGGGTTCAGTGATTAAGAAAAATAATACGGTAGTGTTAACTGGGGAGTAAGAAAACAAATGCTGATTATAATTTGCACAGTTAATGTTTTCATTGATTGTTGTTTCTGATTGACCTCCATGATTCCTCCTCTCCTTCTCTTTCCATGGTTTCCTGCCTGTCCTTTCCCTTCTGAACTCCAACTTGTCACCTTTGCTCTAGGAGTAGTAGCTGACTTGAAGTGATGCTGAGAGATTTAATGAAATTGCTTTTGTGTGAAATCATCTGGCATTACCTGCAGTACAATGGAAGCCATTTTTCCTTTCCTTCCTTCAACCTTAATTCTTGGTATAGTTGAGGGTATGATGGGTGGAAGATTTGGCTGAAATCAAAAGGCTAAAGGAGAAAGAAAATATCCCTAGCGTCTTCTTTCTCTTGTCTTTCATTCCTCTTATTTTATAACTCCTTCTGTTCTTGTTATTTATCTTACTCTCAATAACAATGTTAGGAAGGGGCCAGCCCAGTGGCATGGTGGCTAAGTTCACACACTTCACTTCAGCAGCCCAAGGTTCATGGGTTTGGATTTGGGGTGTGGACCTACACGCTGCTCATTAAGCCACGCCGTGGTGTTGTCCCACATGCAAAATAGAGAAAGATTGCCACAGATGTTAGCTCAGGGAAAATTTTCCTCATGCAAAAATGAGGAAAATTGGCAAGAGATGTTAGCTCAGGGCTAATCTTCCTCACCAAAAAGAAAAAAAAAAATGTTAGGAATATTATTATTTAATCACTGTTCTATGAAGGAAAAAGAACATAATCTGTCTTTGTGTGTGTGTGTGTGCGTGTGTGTGTGTGTGTGTGAGGAAGATTGGCCCTGAGTTAACATCTGTTGCCAATCCTCCTCTTTCTGCTTAAGCAAGACTATTGCTGAGCTAACATCTGTGCCAATCTTCCTCTATTTTGTTATGTAGGATGCCACCACAGTGTGGATTGATGAGAGGTTCTAGTTCTGAGCCCAGGATCTAAACCTGTGAACCCCAGGCCACCACAGTAGAGTGTGCAAACTTAACCACTATGCAAGTGGGTCGGCCCTTGTCTTTTTTATAAAATAAATTCCCTTTAAAACTTCTGTCTTCATGTTAAAGCAACACATTTCTCTTATGACCAAATAATGCTAAGAACAGACACCACTAATATATTGCAAAGATTTAGAGACAGAGAGAATGCATTAAATTGGGTGGTGGGCAAAAAATAAAGGGATCCAGAAAACTTTATGAAAAGACAACATTAGGGATTTTCCTGCAAGGATAATGGGATTGAAACAAATAGAGACAGAAGGAAAGGACATTCTAAATAGAGCCAACAGTCTAAAAAAGTCAAAATAGAGAAAAAGTTAAGATCACACACAGGAAAATATTCCAT